>NC_142185.1:10376670-10456670 GCF_026936395.1 Plectropomus leopardus
TGCGTGTGTGCGTGCGTGTGCGTGTGTGTGTGTGCACGTGTGTGCGTGCGTGCGTATAGAGGATACAGTGGGGATTCTAGGCTTGTGACGTTGCGTCTGAAAGAGATTCTGAGACAGAGATTATGTGAGTGTTAAACACAAGCAAGAGTCACTCCATTTACATGCACAGTTACGTCGAGCTACGGTTGTAACTCGAGATTAGGCCACTTAATTAGACTAATGTCCCTTTTCCAGTACACAAGCACCATCAGAAAATTGATTTATTGACAGAGGTATGTCCGACATCGCCACAGAAGATGGCGATATGACCCCTTTCAGCTAGTTGCTATTGGACATTCGCACGGTTGACTTATTGTGTCATATACCAAACAAGTTAGCAAAGCGGCCAATGGGTTGCATGTCAAACGGTGAAAACAGGAATAACTTTCTACTTCTTTTTGTTCATAACTTAATCTTGTTTTGTTTTCTTCCCTTCTTCTTCATTTGTTTTTCCCAGCTTTCTTATATGAATTTATTCTTTTTGACTTCCAGGCCAAAGCTCGACGTGCAGAAACACTGAAGTCCAGAGGCTCCTTACCCTCCGAACAAAGGACAAGAACTGCTACATAACAGGGTCGGTAAATGATTATTATTTCCAAAGTATTGCTGACACGTATGTTATATGTCACACTAGGTGCTGATGCTGTTATGCTGCTTCAGAACCATCATGTCTCTTCTGCAACATACTAAAATCACACCCTGGGGCGGCATGTTGTCTGTGTTATTTGGTTCCTTTAACAAAAAGCTAGGGCGGCTTAATGAAGGGGCTTCGTAGCGGCCGTATCGTGCAGTCTCTGTAAAAACTTATAATGCAACATGTTGTCACTTTACATTGCACTGAACCAACTCACGTTTCTTAAGTATTAGTTTAAGCACACATTATGAGCATATAAGCATGTAAAGACTAGAGCGGGAACCATTAGCAGCAACACTAACTTTAAATAGACATATGAAGCAATATTGATAAAAAACTCATACTTTTCAGACTGCTAAATACAAAATAAGCCCCACATTAACTGGCTTCAAAACTGTAATGATGAACATATTAATGCATTCATAATTATAATCCAATACTATGATGGACCGATACTTTTATGTAAGTAAGATTTTGAGTACAGGAAGATCATATCCTTAATTCTAGCATCAAATGTGACCTTTAAAGTTGTTATGTGAATCCAATATTTACTCTTGTTTTAGCTCCGTTTTGGTCTTGAACATTTCCACCAGTAGTAATTCTGTCTGCCTTTTGGTGCTGGGTATTTATTAAAAGATATGTATACCTCAGTTGTAATCATGCTTTAGGCACCACAGATACAGGAAACAGAGTAAACAATTTGAGCTTTTTTTTCTTGTAAATTCCTATTTTATTGTATTGTAATAATCAGAAATTGAATGTGGGAGGAACCGGAGCACCCGGAGAAAACCCACCGAACACAGGGCTCAGACATTTCTGCACTTAGCCACTATGTCGCCTTCACATGCTGCCTGTATAAAGATGGACACATGGCAGCTCCCCCAAAATGTAACTTTTCAATCTCCATCGCCCTCTGGTGTCTGGGTCATAGAGCCCACCCCTCTATGTTATTGAATGGGACAAAGGCCAAACTAAAAACTCAAATTCAAAACAAACACTTGAACAAGCATCAGTGTGATAAGAACTACCTTCAGTGACAGAAACCATCTTTGGGAAAGATTTATTTGGCATTTTTAGTTTGGCCTATGTCCCATTCACAGACATGGAGGGGTGGCCTTAGGACCTATAATCACCAGGGGGCAATTGAGATTGAAAAGCTACACTTTGGGGGAGTCGTCATGTTGTCCATCTTTATAAACAGTCTATGAACATGCCCAATAAATTTTTCTCAGAGATGGTTTCTGTCACTGAAGGTAGTGTTTGTTTTTGTTTGTATTTTAAGTTCAGTTTAAATGAGTTATTAAATACAAAAGGGGCATTTCCTGCCATGACTCACAGCTGTGACTGCCAATCCGTGCAATCGGGTTTAATGGAGCTGCTCGCGATTGGTTGGACAGGTGTACTTTACGTAGATGCCGCATTTACTGGTGGATCATTTGTCAGCGGGTCAGAAAAACTGCAGCTCCTGTGTTTGCTGTCATTTGTTCACAGAATATTCAAGGCCCTTAGGTTGGGGTGATACCACTGACACATCGCAGCAAAGGCTCAACAAGGCCAAACTGGCATCTCTGCTTTTTTGTTTTTTGCGCGTTATGTCAGATAGGGGATAGTTTAAACTTTTTTGGGAAATTTTATCAGGTGTAGAGGCACCAATGTCACCACGGCCTAACACATGTATCGTCACCTGGTGGCTGCCAGTCCTCTGGGTAAAGGTACGGTGCCTCCTCAGCGGCCTCTGTGGCAACTTGGCCATGTCGCAGTATTTTTTTTTTGAACCAGGAGTTTGTCTTCTGGTGTACTGGCTTTGTAGCCTTTTCAAGAAGCCTGCTCACCTTGTGCAACTCAGTTATCTGCTCATTCATAATTTTGATATAACAGCTTCTTGCCTGTGCATACTTTTGGTTGTCTGCCTCTAACCTAGACACTGTATTAGTGAGCTTTTGAACCTTTTTGGTCTTATTTTCTATTTTTTTTTTGCTTCACGGCATTTTCAGATCTTGTAGCTGTCTCTCTTCTTTCTACCTCAGCAATGGCCTTTTCTTTTTCTAGAAGCTTGTTTTCTAAATTCATTACCACCCTTTTGTGCACCTTCACTTCACATAAAAGTGCTTCTACCCCGGAAGCATGCAGTTGCTCCATTTCTTGTTTTTCAGCTGATAGTCTCTCATAATTTTTATTGGCATTGGGTATCTGCTTTTGGAGAGATTCCGTGGAACTTGCACTTGCATCTTTGCAAAGTATATAGATGTCTGCTAAAGTGGCTTTATTCGTATATCTGGACTAACTGTTGAAGAAAAACATTAGTGACTGTACCTTTCATCATTACAACTTAGCCTCTGCCCACTTTCCAGAAGCTAATGAAAAGCAATTTTAAAGGTAAACAATTCTGTTTGTGTGTGTGTGTGTGTGTGTGTGTGTGTGTGTGTATGTGTATGTTTTTTTGTGTGTGTCTGTGTGTCCTCTCCCATGTATGCTTGCAGTGTAGTCTGTATATAAAGATGACAACATGACATCTCTCCCAAAACATTATAATCGCTCCCTGGTGGCTGGCTGCAGTACAGGCCATAGAGCCCGCCCCTGTCCATTGTTAGTAAAAGGCACATGGGCCAAACTAAAAATCAAAGTACACAGCAAATACATTTTGCTGTCATTGCAGTTATTTTTTTTAAAGATTATTTTTTGGGAATTTTCCCTTTATTGATAGGACAGCTGTAGAATACCAGGGAACGTGGAAGAGAGAGGGGATGACATGCAGCAAAGAGCCACAGGCTAGAACTGAACCAGGGCCGCTGCAAAGGCCTCCACATATGAAGAGCTAGAAGCCGTGCCGATTTTTGTCATTTTTAGGTTATTATCAGCATCCTGATGTACAATATGTACAAGAGATTGTTTTTTGACAAGTTTGTTTTCATTAAATTATTTAGTTCAATAAAAATGGGATTCTCCACCATAACGGACAGTTGAGTGTGCTAATCTTTGCACTTGCCTTTAATGGCACTGCTCGTGATCAGTGGCAGTACTAGACCATTTTAATATTTACGTGATAATCAGATAATATCGATCACTCTATACACACAGACACACACACACACACACATATACATATGCATACAACTTATCACGAAATCATATCATAATCACGACCGGAGAAATCAAATTAACAGAATCAAAAAGTGTTGTGCCCACAAAAAGGTAATAAAAAGTGGTGCCTTGTAATATTGCCCTGTGCATTATTAAACAGGTCATCTTTAAGTAATGTTACGTTCAGTACTTTTTAGTAACTGTAACTGTCACTAGTGCTCCGTGCTGCTTACTGATAACCGGTAGTTTAAATACAGACCGTACACTGTATACACGGTCTCTGACACAGACACTGTAAGACATCCATATTACAGGCTTTACAGCCAACAGCGTATGGATGTGTTGTAAAATGGTCAAAATGATGAATTATGGTTTGGAAATCTCCATTACTACGGCCAGCACGAAGCCTGTGTTGTGTCAGGGACTCCGAGAGTTACATGCGCATGCACGTGGTGGAGTCCGGCAGCTCTGATGCGTCTTCATTTATGTCTGGAGATACATCTCTATATTTGGAAAATGGCGCATTTACATCTTTAGGACTTAATGTTTTAATAATGGCTATTAAAAATGCATTCTGAAAATTCAACAAAAAATTATCCAGTGATTTTAAGGAGGTCTCTTTCCCAATGTTAAGCAAATGGGGAAAAGTCTTTCTGGGCCAGTGTGCATCACGTGACGGTGTAATTCCACTTTTGGCCACTATGTAAGTTTTTGCTTGTTTGAATATGTTAGTTACAATTTTCTGCAATATTGCAAAAAAAATAAAAATAAGATCATTACTGCACAGCCCCTGGCTCCAAGTGACACGTCTCCACTTAGCCCCGCTATGCTTACGTGAAGACAAAATGTGTCAGATACGGCTGCCATCTTTCAATGAGGGCATCACCCTGACTTAGAATCTGCCATGGGTGTATTATAGGGAAGTCTGGATACAGCCATGGGGACAGGGCCTCGTTCATTCCCATGAGAGCTGCTCAGTGGTGCAGGAAGCAGAAAAAGCTCTTTATCCAGGTTTAGAAATGTGTAAAATACTCGGATCTACTGGCCCATAGTGCTTGCATAGTAGGGGTTACCGGCAGCCAAATGTGGTTGGATGCTGCCGAGTGTGCCCGAGTGGGTAACTTCCGCCAGTGGAGCGACCGACTCCTGGATGTGCAAATTTTGAGATTTTTCTTGATTAGGTGGGGTGGAATATGGGGATAATAATGTTTGTAAAATTTTATGAACTGATGGCTTGTATTTTATTTAATCAAATTCTGTCATTTATGTATTTATTATTATTTATTATTTATTCCACTAACGTGCCCAGGGACTACAGGCAGAAAATAGCAGTTCTGCTAGAACCTGGTACAATCCATCTCTCGTTACAGGGTGTTTTTTGGGGAGTTTTTCCTAAGACGATGTGAGGGTCTAAGGGCAAAGGGATGTTGTATGCTATAAAGCCCTCTGAGGCAACTGTGTTTTGTGATAATGGGCTTTATAAATAAAATTGACTTGACATGAGCTCTCCTTGCTTTGTATAAGGTTAATGTTCCATTGTACACTGTCCCTGTCTAAATAAAATTACATTACATTATATTAGCGCCTCACTAACTTGAATGGTGGTCTATAAAATGTAATTTTGCAGCTCTGTTAGACTTTCCAAATGTTATCAAACTGAATGGTTTACATGTAGATAGTGAAAGAAATTGTTTCACGGGGGTTTTGATGCGCACAAAAAATGATTTACTGATTTACAGATGTCTCTTTTCTGATTTATGTCAACAAGGAAAAGTCTCTCTGGGCCAGTGTGCATCACGCACAGTTCCCTACCATTTTTCAAAACAGTCTATATAATATTTCTGTGTTGTAAGGCCCCTTAACAGTCTTGGAATTTCATCGTATTGTTTGATTTAACTTTTCTCTGTTCATTCAGAAATAGACATCCACCCCCATTGACTGTATTGTAGCAACCCTGTGGTGTGGCCAGCCATCATCTTCCATTTCTCTGCCAATCGTCAACGTGGATAATGTGTCAGGGTGCGTGCATGAGGGGGTGGGGGGGTAGACTGGACAGTAGTGTGTGTATGCAGTTACAGAAAGTTAGTCCTGATAGTCTCTCAGTGGGCCACCTTTTCTTCACTGCAGTGTGTTTGTATGAGCTGTGAAATGAGATAATAAACTCTGTCTTCGAGAACGTTAATATCGTCTCTGTCTTGTCAGTGGTCCATTACAGTATCTATGGCGACAACCACGGCAACCCAATTTCTATTTTCCTATAAGCAGTGGACACTTGTCAGAATTTATTGGAAAATTATCTTGCATCTCTATATTTTGATACATAAGTCACTGCCACAGGTCTTTGGTCCATGTTGTTCATAACTGGACTTTTAATGGTATTAACTTTTCCTGTAGGCTACAGCACAGCATAGAAATAACAAAATAACAAAAATAAACCAGTAGAAATAAGTTAAAAAAATAAAAATAAAAAAATAATAAATATATATATATATATATATATATATATATATATATATATATATATATATATATATATATATATATTTAACTACATAACCTACTTTGTTAGAGGGTAAGCAAACAAATATCAAGGAAAATGGAATTGTTCCCCACAACACTTCCTGTAAAGCAAGGATGGTAATGAAGAAACAAACCACCCAAACTTTTATGGATGTCAGTTTTTGTGCCACGATGAAGGCTAAAATGTGTGTGTGTGTGTGTGTGTGTGTGTGTGTGTGTGTGTGTGTGTGTGTGTGTGTGTGTGTGTGTGTGTGTGTGTGAGTGAATGAATGAATGAGAGGGAGAGAAAAGGAGTGTGTGGGTGTCTGATGGGCAGACAGCTTGACAGTCGCCCTCCTGTGTGTTATCAACAACGCCCAAATGGGCGCTGCCAATCATCCCACATACTGACGGGACCACCAAACCAGACACAAACGCACACACACACACACACACACACACACACACACACAAGCATGCACAAACACCTGGCACCAAGACCACAGAAGTATGTGCATGCAGGAATGCACACATATGCAGTTGGTGATGTTGCTTGCTAGTTCCCATTACTTTCTCTCTCTCTCTCACACACACACACACGTACACTGGGAGCAAGTGTCGCTCACATGGAAAGCCATCTGCACACACACACACGTACACACACCTAACTATCTCTCGCCCATTTTCCAATACTCACTGGCTTTACCTGAGGCACCAACCAATATGCTTGTGCTCTCTGCTGCTCTCTTAGCTCTAATTACTTGCGGCACACCTGGTGAAAGTATTGGACTGATGTCACACTGTAGTAAATTATTACAGTCAGATTCCACTATTTTCCCCTCATTAGTCCATCTCCTTCAACTTGTGTACACAACTTGAATAATTTGAGAACCACATCAAACCTTCAAGTCATAAGTTTGTGCTAACAGGGTGGCAATAATAGAAAAAGATTTAAAATTTAAAAAGACGTATATTTCACAGATAATCTCTGCAGGTAATCACTGTATGTCATCTGCTACCACAATAACAGTTATAATTGGAGGGCTCTAGCTCATGGTTATTTCCAGTGTTAATTGTTGATTTTTTTTTTTTTTTATTGTATGATTTTATGAATCATTTAGTGAAAGATGTTAGAAAAACAACAGCAAATACTCTCCTGCAGCATTGGTAAAAAAGAAGGAAGTAAAAATGATTGAAAGATTGCACTGAAGACGTTTGTCCAGTTGTTGCTCAGCAGAAGATTTCTGTTAATAAGGAGAATCACATGGGTAGTTTCTTTGACCCCCCCCCAAAAAAAATCTGGCCTCATATGGACCTGGATTCTGTTTAAGCCTGATCAAAGCCTGAGCCATTGCAGTGATTATTAAGCCAAAACATTTTGATTTTGTGTCAGCTGTGTAAACACAAAGCAGACTAACAAGCTCCTAGAATGTCACTGAATGTGCTGGCAGGATCTGGAGGGTCACATTCACACTGTTAACAAAAAGAGAGGGAACAACTGCAGAATAAAATAAAATCTGACCAGATCAAGCCCAAAGCAATTAAGAGAAATCAGGCCGAGCAAACCTGGACCAAACCTCTCTGGCCCAATCACATTTGGGCTGAGAATCAAAGCATGCAAAGAAGCACAGAAATAGACAACTCCCCCCCAAAATGCAGCTGCAGCCAATTTTCCAAAAAGAGTTGTGGCAAAAATGTTTGTTGACCATCCTGGTAACTCAGCTTTGTGAGAAGTTAAGAACATTGGGTGACTTGTTGGTTGTGATGCTTGCATTGTTAAGCCATTGAAGTCTTTAACCATTTCATTTTGACATTTTTAGCTACCAGAAACAATTGTTGAGAAGTCCTGAGTTTGTGTTCTTTCTGTTTAAGTCAGTGGTTTAACAACACGAGTGTAGATGTGTAGAAGGTAGAAGACAATAGATTTATTAGTCATTTTTTTAAACAAACTCTATTGTTATAGATTGTTATAATATTTCTGACTGTTACTAGCTTGATTGGAAATTGATTATCCCGATAATTTCCATTGGGGGCACTTTCAGGGTCTGTAGGAGATTGTTGCTGCTGCTGAAAAAAGTCTACCAGCCAAGCATATTTTTTACCAGCCAAATAAATCAATAATAAATCACTTTATTTTCTCTCATATAAAATCTAAAGTAAAAGAATTACATTTATTAAACAGCTCATCACCACAACAACTGTGTATAAATGAGTTCCCTCTGGCAAGCTGTGATGCAGTGTATTCGTCTAGGGCTTTTATTGTGAAAGGTAAGAGCAGAAGAAGTGCAGCTACTGCACTGACGCTGTCACTGTAAGAGCCAGAAAGAGTTTGCTGTGTTGGTTCAAACTGCGGGGCCTCCGTCTTAACATGTCATAACCTTCATCAGTATAGTTAGTTTAGTGATCAGCTGATGTCTCGCTTTGTAAACAGAGCTGCAGAACGAGTAGCGCTCAAGACGGCTTCGCCTCACCGTGTAGATGTGTGTGAGTGACACAGAGAAAGCACAAGAGCCGCTGCACAGGAGCGGCTGCACAGAGTGGCAGAGCCGTGCACCCATAAAAACCCACCAGAGAATCTCAGCAGAGTTTAATACATGATTATTTTGGCACAAATATTTACCCACCAGTGTGATGAATAACCTCCAGAGATTTTATTGCATTTGGTGCTTGGCGGGTTTTAATTTGGAACACCACCGACAGTTTTTACCGTGATTTCAAAGCATGGTGATCACACACGGTTATCATGGTAGTTGAAGTTTGAATAATATTACTAACTGTCGGGTCACCGTGGTTATCATGATAACAGGTAGCTGTTACATCCCTAGTGCACTGGAACCCCCCTTGGTCTGGAAGGAGCTAGTGGCGTGGCCCTTTTAGCATTTTCCATTAATAACATCTGCTGCATTCAAATGGAACTTGTAAGCTTGTGGTTATGACATGGGAAGCCATGCACACGACATGCTTGGCGTTCATGTGGTTAAGTTGTGAGAGCACTGCTGCTAGGCAACGTCAACATGGACACTACTGTCAGCATCCAGAGGTCACTGGGGTTAACAATATAAGAAGCGAGCGAGATAGTTATGTAATGCAGATAATTCAAAGGCATAGTGTCTGAGGAAAAAGATGATGTTGTTGGGAATATCAACATTTTTGTCATACATGCTATAAAATTATGAAGAACAAGTCTATACAACTAAAATTACAGTATATTAATGTACCATTTGCTAATGCTTAAAGTCTGTGGCTTACGCCATTTCTGAAAATGTCAGCAAACGAAGTCATTTATTAAAAATGCTATTAGACTTCTATTTAGCCACATTTATGCCTACTGAGAGAGAGAGGCATAGTTTAGAGCAGTTTACTTTTATACATTTCAGCTAAACTTCCCAAAAGAATGAACAAGAAATAACACCCAATTTCAAAATCATGCTTGGAAATGATACAATTCATAATATTTTCCCTTATTTAAGCCTGTCTTTAATCAAGTGGAATAATCATGCAGATTGGAATATTCATACCAGTTTATTGGCATTTAGTAATCCCTTTTTATTTTATGAATGTGCTCATCCGCTGTGTCCATTGTGACGACTTTGTATTATGTTCTTATTCTTTGTATTGTTCAGCCATCTATTTGCCTGCCGCTTCATCCAAATCCATGTGTGTCCCTTGTGGTTAGCCGCATTCTGATTTGCCACAAACGCATCTGTCACACCAAACATCGTTTCCATACCAACCATTATTGAGACAGGCAACTGCAGTCTGCACAGAGTGTCAATTAACTCAAAAGGGAGAGATGCACAAGCCTATGGACACACATACTGTCCATGCAAATGTCACACACACACACACACACACACACACACACACACACTAAATATCTCAATGACAGAATGGGTCACATTTGCTTAACTGAAGATGTTATTATTCTACCGATTCATACTGAAAGTAATGATTAGTTACTCATTACCATGTCGTTTCATCTCTCCATCCCACACACGCACGCACACACACACACACACACACACACACACACACACACACACACACACACACACACACACACACACACATTGATAGCAGTGCATCGCTTTCTGGATAGAGTGTCAAGCTGCCTTATTCAAGTTAATTAGCGACGTGTAATTCTGTCAGTCTGCAAGCCTAAATGCAGAAGGGTCTCTCTCTGTAAATGTGCCATAGAGACACCATCTGCCGAGACAACAGCAAATTATATTTATATTTTTTGACTTGGTTTTATCTTTCAAAATAACAATGATACGGAAACAGGGCTTAAGGGTTTATCATGCAGCAACAGCTCATTAAGACAGTCAAGCGTTTGTTCACAGAGCAGTGGTTCAGATGAAAGTGTAATTATAAAGTGTGAAAATGAATGTGAATGACCATGAGAAAAAACTGGTTGTGATTCTTGCAGGTGTGCAAGCTTCCTAAGAAGTTTATAGCTCTGTGCAAGTTCTGCTATGTTTTCACAGAGGCATTTTGGAAACCTGCTAATGAAAAAAAATCTGTAATATTATTACACATAACATTTGGGTATTTTTCTATTTTATATGGCTTAGTGTTGCAATTGAATTAGGTGCAGAAAGTCATGTTCCCACACAAGATGAGTTGTAGTAACCGTGGTGATGACTTTTCATCTATCACCATCAAAGGCCTAAATCTCAGTTTGCTGATGCCCAATACACAGTTACAGTCTGCCTTAGCTTAAGTTTGTTTTTAGCACTAATCAGTAATGTTAAATGTCCACGCACTCGCGAGCAGGGACTTGAAAAATTAGAAAACTGAATTCAATGACAAATTGCTTTCATTCTAAATAATGAAATTTTCTGTATATAAGCTATTATGACATTGTGGCTGGGAGTTTTTCACCCACCTGTAGTAGCATAATCGCAGCTGTTGAATAATTTCAGTTTTAATCGTCAACACTTTAACCGCTTATTATGGCAATGAAGAAGAAATTTTTAGAGGATATTAATCATGGGATCTCTAAAAAGAAATACCGTCTGATGGGGGATGACTCAGTCTGAACTCTGATTTATAGTGATTCCAGTGTGTGTCAGTCTGTACTCAGGAAACAAGTATTGTGCTTTGATGGATCAGCACAAAGAGGAAGAAGATGTTTAAAGTTTGCTTGTTTTTTTAATGACAGTGTTGTTGTCCTTGTTATGTGTTTGCTTTTGCCTTTCTATGCCCCAGTTATAACTCAGCACTTTGTTCTTCAAACTCATATGAGCTCCCACAAGTCTCAGAACAACACTCATACACAAAGATTTTACATATGCAAATGCAGTTGCATACACATCAGTCAGGGAGGGTTAGTCAGGGATTTCAGAGTTAGTTTAATCACCAAGGGTAATACATGTAGAGGGGTTTGGAAAGATGGTGGTGGAATTTACAGTTGACAGTGACTGTTGCATTACTTTCTACCATTGACTGAGCTGTGAGTCTTTTGTAGACATAAATAGCATTTTTTCCACAGTTCAACCTGACCTGTCTTCATTTCTCACTGTGTACTTGCTGCACAATGCTGGTTGATAAAGTGTCTGTGCTCTTTCGTAGTGTTTTTGGCATTTTAAATGTATGTTTTCTGTCCAGGGGCTTTGATTGATTGTTTGTGAATATTGCTGCCAATCAGATGACTGTCCTGGAAACAACTTACACTTAGTATTTCTTAAGCCTCCGATTCAGCGACAGCCATGACCAAAGGCATTATGTTTTGGGTTGTCCGTCCATCTGTCCCATTCTTGTTAATGCCAAATCGAAAGAATGCCTTGAGGGAATTCCTTAAAACTTGGCACAAACTTTGATTTGGTATTCACAATGAACTGATTAGATTTTAGTGTTTGTGGCTCAAGTTTAAGGTCACTGTGACCATTTCTGTCTTATTTTTGAGAATGCGATATCTCAAGAATGCCTTGAGGGACACAGACATCCTCTTAGACTAAAGAATGAACTGATTGATATTTGGTGGTTGAAGGTCATTGTGACTTCAAAAACATGTTTTGGCCTTAACTGGCCATAACTAATGCACTAATTATGACAGTATTTCGCAGAAATGTTTCAATGGATAAAATGATGAAGTGTTAACATTATTTATCCAAAAATCTGCATGACATTAATTCATAATATCGTCACTATTGAGTTTTTATTGATTGCAGTACCCTGGTAAAATGCTAAATGTGAATTCCAACATTCCCAGTTTGATAATGTGTTACAGGGTGCCATCACCAGACTTTGCTGTAGAGTGCGTGCTCTTTACTGTCATGCTACTCTTTGGTAGAGGCTGGGGACACAGAGAGGGAGACCTCTGCACTGTAAGGCTCTGAGACAACACCATCTTCTGTCCTCTGCTTAGGAGTGGTGAATTTACAGCTTACGGCAACTTAATACGACACAGTGTCTCTGGCTTTTGTTTGATATCTAGTGTTGACAAAAAATATTGTTGCACATTTGCAACCTGTCATATCTTGTTTACTGTATCACATAAATGCCACTGTCACACTGAACCATAATGAATGTCCCGCCGATCCCTGTTCAAACTGAAAAACTTTGTATGGAAAAACCCAGAAAAGTCAAATAATCGTATTGAACGGCCGAATCTGATTCAACTTACATATGAGTTGAGTGCAGCCCGAGTTTATTTGCTTTGAAAGTGCACAATGTAATGTAGGCCATATTGCAAAGAGTATGACTGTTTTAAGAACAGTTGACTCTTCACCACAGCACTGATTTATTTTTCATGCATAATGAAGGGGATTTAGCCAACTGTCAATAAAAAAATAAAGATAAACAAATAATTGACAAACACACCAAGATAAACAACCTTTCTGTCGATGCAGACGCTATCTTTTAACATGAACTCTGACTGTGACAGGCCAGCTGTACAAAGGAGCACTGAAACTGTCAAAGTGAATAATCTTCTTAATTTAATCAGTGTATGCGTAATGATGAGGAACACACTGAATAGGGCAGAATTGGTGGCATGAATAAAAATGATTGAGTTATTATTTAAAAAAAAGCCAATCTGAGGGCAATCACTGCATTTCCACTACCGTTCATTTTTCGTTGACATTCAAAAGTATTACTTTTGCATACAAGTACATTTTGCATGCACATTTATATAGCAGCATTTCTCTCTATGACCATAAATGCCAACTTTGTCTAGGTTTCTTATCAAACAGCATGATCCACTAACATTACGTAAATGTAAAACAGCAAGTTAGAGCAAAGAACCTGTTTTACAATTCGCAGTAAAAAATATTAAACGTAGGTGACATCAGAGAATGCCAAAGCTGACAGTTTGACTTGACCCAAAAAAAAATTGCTGTCACTTTTGACGGTGGCTTCGCTATATAAAAATGGTTGATTTGTAGAGCAGAAGTGACGGTTTTCTCTGACCAATCAGTGGTCTGCAGTGCTTTAACTCCCCCTTTTAGCATCAGCTCAGCTCTATTGGAACCTCAACTGAGGTTGTACCAAAAAAAGTAGCAGGTGCCAAGTACCATCCTCATCTTTTGGTAATAGAAAACCAAAAAGAAAGTTTCAAAGCCAGTTGAATTGAGACATGCCATCATGCAGCTGAAATGCAGTATAAATATACTGACTCGAAGTCAATCAGCATATTGTTTTTACAATTTAGATTGAGGTCAAGAATAGGGATTTTGTTTTTTCTTCCTGCAAGACATTTTGATTATTTTTAACCATGTTGTTGGCATGGCTGCATGGATAGGAATGTCATTCTGACAGCTGAACGAGGTCAAGAACTATGGGATGGACATTTTGTACAGACATTCATGGTCCCCTGTGGATGAATCCTAATTACTTTTTTGTACACCAGATTTATGATCAAATACCAGTAAAACTGATGGCATCCCCCTGTTTATTAGCAGTGTAGTTATAGGTTAGCATGCTAACACACTAAATTAAGATGATGATCATGGCAAATATTATACCTGCTAAACATCAGCATAATATTATTATCATTACTTGGCTGTAAGCATGTTTATTTCTGCTCTAAAGTTGCGCATTTTAACATGGGGATCTATGGGGATTGGAGCCAGCCTCAAGTGGCTGCCATTTTGACACATCCATGTTGGCTTCATTTTACAGCTTCAGAGGTTGCCACTTGCTGTAGACCAGAGATATTCAACTTGCTTTGCCTGGGGGACCATGTTGCAAAGTAACAGGAGGCTTGGGGGCCAGATGCAGCATCCCCTCACAGGCCAGGTGTACGTAGGTGTGTTTGTAGGAACTGAGGATATACAGGGCTTAGAATGGACCTCTGACAGAGGGTCAAGGGGATCCTCTCCTGGCCCTTTCTTTGATAAACAAGCTCTATTTTGATGCTTTTTATGTAATCTACCACCAAATTCATGTTAGAAGTACAAAAAAATTAAACAAAATAAAACCATAAAATCCCACTGTGTGAAAATGGTTGGTGGGCCACCCAGCACTCTATCAAGGGCCAGATTTGGCCTGCGGGCCACAAATTGAGTATCATTGCTGTAGACTCTTATTCTTGTTTCATTTTGTGCTTTTAAAATGTTTCACAATTGTACAAAATAACTCTATTTCTAGCTTTCTTTAGTTAAATCTGCTTTATTCAAGGTGTAATAGTGCAATGTCTGGGTGTTTACAAATGTGTTTTTAAGAGACTGACATTGAATTTTCAATTGTTCACTAAATCCCCTTCTTAACTCTTCTTAACTTGTCCCATACCACACGCAAGCCATCCACCTATTCATGCAGTCAGTGTTGTGATCCGAGGCGAGCCAAGCAGCTCTGTGAATAATATCAATTCTCCATGGGAAACTAATGAGTGGTGGACATGCCCACCGGCCACAGGGGACACAATCCATTCCCTCACACAGGGTGTCTGTCGGAGACCATGTTGTGTCTCCCTGTCTGAGTGTGTGGAGCCATTCTCTCAATGCTCTGCCATATGGCCACTGTGTCAGACCCCTCTAGGGTTTTTTGGAGAGTTACCCTGTGGTCCTCACTCTCTGTGCCCAGACGTGGCCCACTAATGCTGGGCCAAGACGGAAAGACAGTGAGGCCCCCGGATGGGAGAGAAAGAGGGGGAGATACAGAAGTGTGGTGTATAAAGGAAAGAAAGAAATTTAAACATTTGGAGGAACAGGAAATGAGGAATATGGGTTGAAGACGAAAGATTTAGAGATTACCTTTGATGGCGTAAATGGAAAAGTCAGATGGAAAAGAGGGAGGAGACGGGGATGTCAAAAGCGCAAATGGTAGAAATGGAGATGCTGTCAGAGGGAGAGAAGAGACAGATTGGGGAAAGAAGAAAGAACTATTCAGTTGCAAAAAAGGCAGAGAGGAAGAGGAGGAGGGAAGGATGACGCGAACAGAGAAGAAAGAGAAATGATGAGAGAAGAGGAAAAAAGGAGCAAAAAAGAGGAAATGGAGTGAGGGAAAGTGAAGAGGCCAGGTGCAGTGGCAGAGCAGATGGAGGGAAGGAAAGAGGGAGGGAGAGAAAGAGTGATGGCAGGGGGGGAAACAGAGAGAGTCGAGAAGTTAATGTCTCGACTGTTGTGTGATGGGGCGTGTCTGCTCCAATGCCAGGCCGCTTTTCTACACACTCATTTAAAAACCTTGTTTTTTTCCCCCTAGTCTTCTCCTCTTTATAAGCGCCCTCTTTCTTCGTTTTTTGTCTCAATATCTTGCTCTTTCTCTTGCAGATTCAATTCAGCACACTGGAATGACTGTATATCACAAAAAGCACTCTAAACTGTTTACCAAATTTTAACTTTTAAACAATTGAACCACTTCAACACAGCAAATAACTTGTTTGGAAAGCAAAGAAAAGAACACAGTCACCAATATCTGTATTAGCCATTTACAGCTATAACAAGTTACTAGGTTTAAAAGCACAGTTATGTGTTCACAACTCACATAAAACAAGCTACTTAAAAGCCTAAGAACATATACTGCAATAGTTTGAAATTTTGGGAAATAATGTTATTGCCTTTTTTTGCAGAGAGTTAGAAGAGAAGATTCACCTTCTTGTTATCTCAAAAAAATGGGCGGTAACAGTTAGTCTGGCTTTGTTTAAAGGTAACAAGCAGAGCAGCACCTCTAAAGCTTGCTAATACATGCTTTATATATGTTTGTTAGACTCTTAAACCCCCCAGAGATATTGGCTTTTTTACAGAGGTTTATGTGTTTGACTTGCTGTAGATCTGGTGGTAATCACATTATTGGAGGATTGGTGGTTTGATTCACGGCTCATCCACTCTGCATATTGAAGTATCCTTCAGCAAGACGTTGAGCCCCAAATAGCTCCCGATGGCTGTAAAATCGGTGTGTGAGTGCATGTGAATGTTTAGCAGGTGGCACCTTGTTATGGTAGCCTCGGCCACCAGCACTTTGGGTTGTCTGAAGACTAGAAAAATGAGATGGAAGTGAAAGTCCTGGATGTATTAAGAGACCTTGATAAAGTGTTGGAGGCGGGACTTTGTTTATTCCTGTGAGAGTTGCTCAGTGGCATATCAGGCCAAAAAAGCTCTATTTCCGCAGTATGGAATTACCCAGAAGATCAGTGGTGCATCCACATCATTGGGTGCATTGAATGAGCCCACTAAAGCCTTTACTTTACAAGCCGGCTCCTTCTGGTTTAGCACTAACTTTAGTGCTAACTTGACTGTAATAGTGCGGCTCATCTAGACTTTTCAAATGTTATTGAACGGAATGGATCAAGTCCCGACAGAAAAACAAGTCACTTTGCAGGGGTTGTGATGCTTAAAAACAAATGGGTCCACTGATTAACACATGTCTCTTTTGCAATATAAGTTTATGGGGAAAAACATTTTTTTTGGGCCCAGTGGCATCATGTGATGGACTCAGCAGTTGTAACTTCAGTGTTTGGCCACTATGAAAATTGGCCCCAAAACCTGGTGCACTTCCTGAGTGATGGTGCAAGTCCATTATTTCCCCACTGAGAGCGGTAACTTCCTGAGTTATCTAACCCTCAGCAAAAAAAAGCAAATAAACTTAAATGTAAAATGATTGCAGCGATGGATGAAGTATTTGGATCTTTTACTTAAGTAAAAGTAGTGATACCACAATGTAAAAATACTGTAAAAGTCCTTCATTTAAAATTTTACTCAAGTACCAGTACAAAGGTATTAGCATTAATATATGCTTATGTACCAAAAGGTTAAGTAAATGATGCAATATGGCCCTTTACAGAATAATCCACATAATATTATTTGATTATTGATGCATTTATGCGTACATTACATTAATGTTGTAAGTTGGAGCTTACTTTGATTATTTTGTATAATTAATGAAAATGTCTGAGGCAACTACTTGCTGAAACTGTTAGATAATGGACAAAAATTGTATTTAAGTATAGTACATTCCGCTGCTTTACCATTGTCTTAAGTATCTGTGCTTTTGTGTATTTGATGTTTTAATTTTTCTATTATTTCTATGTTCACACACACACACACACACACACACACACACACACACACATCTGTCCAACACTGAAGTCCTGGAGACGGTTTGCCATCACAGAAAGCAGAGTAGAAATAGCATGAACAATCTCTCCTCTTTTCTGTCACAGGGTCACTGGAGCAGCACGGACATAAACATAATAATCCCTTTGAGCACTGCGGGGGGACAGGACACCCATATATGGAAGCGAGGAGAAAGGGAGGCGTGGCGGGCCCTACAGGGCCGTGTTGGGGAACTTGACATGGCGGAACGGCTGAATTATATTGGAAAGCCTGAGAACATTCAAGCATCCAGACTGTTGGAGTGGAGTGACTGTCTGAGGCTGGTACACACACACACACACACACACACACACACACACACACACACACACACACACACACACACAGAGACACACAATCAGCTTGTCTGTCTCCTTTCCTCTTTCCATTTCCCCCTCTCCACGCCTCTGTCCTTCATGCCTTTTCTTTATAAAATACTTATTTTTTTTCAAACCCATCTGTCATCCACGGCAACTTTTACTTCCTTTATTCATTCTTTATTTGTGACTTCTCTTCTTTCTCTCCAATCCTCCCACTGCTTCCACCTCCGTGTCCCACACCTGTTAGCTTTCTGTGTAATGTCCAACATCTTACACCAGCATCGGCTACACACTGTATGATCTCATTTCTCCTGCCAAAACAGTTTCACCTCCCTCGCAGTGCCTAAAAACAGTTTCTAGAGTCTTGTGTCAGCCAAGCAACCCAAAGCTCCACTATTTAAAATAAATGATGTCTACTGTTACAAATATCATACAGGGCTGCCAGCAGTTTGTTTTTCAGTGCAGTTCACCCCATTCATAACAGAACAATATATATTTTCCTTCCTACCCTCTACCAAACAAGTAGTCCCAATAAAACTGGAGAAAGTGGAGTCTTTTGGTTATCCCGAGTAACTGGGATGTTCTGGAAAATTCATCTCCCTCCATTGTATTGTTTTGGAGGCAACAGTCTCAAAAGCAAAGATCTCAGTCCCTTGACAAAAGAAACCAAACAGGCGAATTGACTCTTTAACCTTTAAACTTTGACCTTTAAGAGCTAATTTATCTGCGAAACCTTTCAGTGATGTGTCTAGATTTTTTTTTACTGGGGTGGCCCAAGTGGAGCACTGACTTATGCAGGGGTAGCATGAAGTACAAGCGCTGCTGCAGGCATAAACATCAGCATAGCTTTAATTTACTGTTTTTGTGTCCACTCCCCATACATACTTTGATTTCTAACATTTCAGTGTCTTACATTCCTGTTTATAATTTGGTTGAAACGATAAACCTACCTACCAATCACAACACAACAGAGTGACACCGCACAAATGTAAAATGAAGCCTCTGTACTTAATTCAGTTGTTCCCCCAAATGTAAATAGTAGCGAATATCAAGTACCAACAAAATTAATGTGCCAAAAATGAAAACAAATTTTAAAGAATTTTATACTTTTATCAATTTATATGTAAAAATAGTCAGGCTAGACATTAACTCTAGCACATTACTGCCTCTCAGGTTTGAGACTGAATTGCATTGAACAAAATTTCAGTCATCATAGTCAGTCATAATGGGGTGGCCAACCAGATTTCAGTGGTGGCCCTTTCACCCCAGGCCACTCCCTGGACATGCCCCTAATAACTTTGTCACATAGCCTTTTGTGTGTATTCATAGTTTGTCCTTTGTCCAGGTCTTAAAGATTCTGTATACAACATTAAGAACAATAATAAAGAAGTAAACCATCATTTTCTATGTAAAGATAAAGTGGAGTAATGGCATCCTGAGCAGAGAACGAAGTCATGCTATCTGTAATCAGAGCTTCTCTGTGGTTTGTTGTAGTAAGTTGGTCCGACTGAGTGTGCATGTTAGTATATTTGTGAGTCTCACCAGCTCGCACAGTGCTGTCACTTTACACGGCGCTTATACGGTGGTTGTCACTGATATTGGGACAGCCGTGGTGCAGAGGTGTAGCACCCACCCTCCAGTTGCCTTCTGGCCACTGTTGCTCTTGTTTAGCACTGTTGGAGTTAGCACCGTTAGCTGCAAGCCATTTGCTCAGCCATCTCCACGTTGTGTGCAGGCAGCTTTTTCACTCTGAATTTCACATGAGCCGGAAGCTTCTGGTCAACATTTGGATTTTAGCAGTAAGCAGAGAGTTATACCGTTACCGCAGCGCCATTTAAACGTGAGAATGTTTTCACTGTGAGCAGCGAACAAACTAACTGCTCTTCAATTCATATATTACAAAGATTTGCAAGTCACACTGGTGCGTCATGGTTGCAAAAAGTAAACAAATAATCACAATTGGAGCTAAACATATGTGGTCAAAGCATCCCAGAGCACCTCAGAAAGTGGTCTGAGCAATTAGATTGATTGGTGGCTGTTTAAATATCTGTATTCAGCACTATCCAGTTGTGATCAGATCACCCAAGATGCATGTTGATGCCAGGTCTAAACAGGGTGATGGTAGTTTAAAAAACGTGACAATTTATACTAATGTTTGCAATATGGTCATTTTCCATATTTCATGTGGAACAACCCGCAACACATCGGGTATGTTCAAAATATTGCCCACCCCCAGTGTATGGCAATAACCAGTGCAAGTTTCCATGCAAACTTAAGCAAATGGACCATTCAATGAGTTTTCTTCTGTAGAACAGGACTGAAATCGTGAAAGTTTTTTAAAGAACAATCTTGTAATTCTCTTTAAGTTACTCCTTAAACAGGATGGCTCATAAATCTGTGGCAGCAGGAGCTAGTTTAATTTCCTCACACTCTAAATTGTTTAAATAGGCTTTGATCAGAGACTTTCCTACTTTGTAATTAGCAAAAAAAAAAAAAAAAACACTTTAAAAGCAGAGTCATGATGTACTGTTACATGTGGGACCTACTGGTGTGGAGGGTAAACAGAGGTTACAAAGAGAGGTTTGACAGCGATGGTGTTGATGTGGATTTCTGCTTATGTAGGCGTAAATTTGATCATTAAGACTTTCTGCTCTCTCCATCTTTCCTTTTACTTCTTCTCACCATCACTCTCCTCCTCTCCTCCCTGCTCCTCTGTCTTGAAAGATTTTAAATGTTTAAACAGCGACTGTGGTTGGTCATCAATCACACTGACACAGATGATTACTGAAGGCACACACGCACACACACACACACACACATAACCTGTCATTACTAAACACCTAATGGACATGAAGCCAGGCATTGGCCTTTAAGCACTACGTCTATCATGTACACACACACACACACACACACACACACACTCAATCACTCAAGCTCATTAGCCTTTGCTGTCGCTTCATCTATCTTTCTCTGTGCGTATTTCTCTTCCTCTTACAGTCATTTCTCTGCTTCCATCTCTTCCTCCTGCCAAAAAACTCCTTTTCTACCTCTTTCAGTCTTTCTTCTGCCCGTCTCCATCTTTGCTCCCTGTCTGTCTGTCTGTCTGTCTGTCTCTCTCTGACACATTTCAGTCTTCATTTCTTCCCAACAGCATCTTCATCTCCCTCTGTCTCTCCTCCCACCACACATGCAGGGCGTCGTCCCCTGTAATAAATCTTGTTTCCTGTCCGTGGAGGCTGATGCGGCCCGCAGCTCTATGCAGAGTGATAGATGATACAATATTGAGCCATTGTAAAGCTGCGACTGAGATCTAGGGTTCTCATAAGAGAAGGGTCTCCGTAGCCTGTAGGGAGAGAAAGACGGAGAGGAGAGAGAGGACTGAAGTGTGTGAGCGGGAGAAAAAGACATAAAGAAATGGAGAATTTATACAGAGCTAGAGAGAGGGGTAAAGTCAGGGTGACTGGGAAAAATAAGGTCCATTGGTAAGTTTGCAATCATTAATAATTTAGGTGTCTTGGCAAATGAAAAATGTGTCTGACAATTTGTTTCTACTACAATGTAAAACAAATATTACATACTTTTTTTTTTTACATGTATTACACTGTTTGGAACCAAAAAGGAAAAAACAAACAAACCAAAAAACCCTTTAATTAAACCTTTAATATAGTTTTCAAAATTCGAACATAAAAGCCTTGACACAAAAGTAGGGCCAGGTATAATTTAAGAAAAACTACAATACTAGTACTAATACCAGTACCTCATCCAGTACCCATTATGTGAATGGAGTGGGTTGTAGTTTAGCCATACTTTTGAATGTTTTGGTGGCATCTTGATGCGCTGAATTGCCAACTCCATATGTTATGCCACGATCAACTTAACTGCAGACTGTATCTGTTGTGTTGCTGAGGGAGTGTGAGCTCTCAACATGATCTCATCCTGAGTTGTCACATATTGCTGCTTTGCAATGGACTCTGTATCTACATGTTACTCTCTAGGTATCCTTCTGCATCTGCTATTGATGTAGCATCCACATTCAACACGCACCGGTGGCGTCACTTGAGAACGCAGCCGGTCATAACCGGTTGTGTGTGCATGTAACACTGTAGGACAGCATCAGGTAATAATGCTGCTGGTAACTATGTTATATGAGGAGTGTATAGGCTGTTGTAGGACAGATGGGAGGGTGGATGGGTCCCAAAAACAACTGACCTGCCCTGCAAGAGTCTAGAGGTCACTTCCTGCGTTTGCCTAAACCTGACCATCCATGACTTTGTTGCAAAATTCTAACCGTCATCACAGCCCATATTAGTTGCCATATGCTGTTGTGTAAACATAGGGACTATGCTGTGCCATCCCACCATGTGCATTTGTCGACATCACAGTAATGGCATCCCGGAGCATAAACAGCTGATACAGAAAGAAACCTAAAATGTCATAAGTAGATGCAGAAGGTCACTGACAGAGCTGCACCATAATATGAGTAGCGATGAGAACGTGTTGTTCGTTCAGCGAAAAACTGAATTCCCGCAGTCTGAGGTTTGTTCAATACATCCCCCCTGCCCACCCTATAGGCATGTTTGCACTCCTTACATCACATTGTTATCGGCAGGGTTTTAACCTGTTTTAACAGCTGCTTCTAGATCAGTAAAACACAATCATTCTTATTTTCAGGTGATGATAAACTAATTAAAACATAGTTGAGAATATATGTACACCATTTCTTCTTATAAAAATCGAAAACCTACACATTGGACCTTTAACTGTTGGATTAAGAGAACACGGCAAACCAGTGAAAGAAAATATTTCAAAATTGTTTTGTGGATACCCTGCCCTGCCATATAAGCTGGTCAGCAATATATTATGGTATTTCCTTTCAGACAGCATTCTGTTAAGACCTGGAGAGTCTTACTCCTCTGGTGAGTAAAAGAGAGAAAGAGGCAAACTAAAAAGAGTTGAAGCCTGTAAAGTACAACAACAAAAGTCTGACCAGAGTCAGAATTCATCACTTAACTGGAATTAGACAGAACAGTATCCTCTGTTTAATAATTGAGGACAAGAAAAGATGTTTAGAGGAGGATATACTGTACTGTAGACAAGAGAGGCTGCCAGTTTGTCAGACTGTTTGCTGCACTGTTTAGACTGATTAATAAAGCCACCTGTGGTTCTCTATTAGGGTTATTATGCAGGCGTCACACTTATCTGAAACCATTTGGACAAGGAGGACACACACACGCACACACACACACACACACACATACATGCGAACATGAATAATAGGGGACTATCTAAGTGTACTATCCAAGAGGGAACCTTTATTAGCAGTCATTTTAAAAATACAAAACTAGAATTGAAAATTTACTTTTGAGGTCTTCTTTCACAATATTACTGCAAATGTGATTTTTACAATTTTTTAAAGAAATTGCCAAGAGGGGACCTGAAGCCTTGAGCGACGTCTGCCTATCAAAGGGGGGATATCCATATACTGCAGTCAAACTGGTTTATCCTGGTTCTCTCACCTATAGAGTGCTTCTTTTTCACTAAAACTTCATTTGTATCTTTAAAAATGGGTATGTAAACTTTATTGCTTGCAATATATCAACATTTTTTGTGATAATAAATATTACAGAAATAATACTTGCCAAAGCAAAGTATATCTTTTAAAGAAGGCTCCCATAATCCTGTGAATTCAGTTTTATCTTACTATTTACTGTTAATAACTTTATTGTTGTCTTTGTTTTATATATATATATATATATATATATGTATATTTAGACCAGACCAATTGTAACTACCAATGTATCATCAAAAATTCAGAAAAATAAATCTATAAACGAGTAACATTATACATAAAATGATCAGCAATATAATTACTTATTTTAATAAATAATATATTTATTTTAATTAGTTAATCACTATAAAATGATTTAACACAAGTCTGTGACTAATCCTTAAAAGCTGTTTGCTTCCAAAAGAAAGAAATCAAACTGTGACATGACAGATGAGCTCAGGTCCAGAGAAGTCAGTGGCGTTTCTGGATTTTGTTGAATCTGGCTTTCACTTAGCATAGTAGAGTCTTAAATTGCATTTATAGATGCAGTGATGAACTGTGTTCACTGTCAGTGGTTTTCAGTGTCCCCAAGCTCATTTTGTGATATCATGTTGGTATTTAATGCAGTGCAGCTTTATGGGTCAAAGGTCATGGCCATTCATTTTTGGTTTTAGCCTTGTCCCTTTTATGCAGAGATTTCTCAATGTTCTCTAAATCTTTTCATGCTATTATGGCAGATAGTTAATGGATTTGAACAGCAAATATCTTGTTTTGTAATGTATTCCTTTGTGTTCACAATAGTTTTTCAGTGATGGATGAAACACCTGTGTTTGTTAGTGTATTTTAGCATTATCTAATCTAGACCCCATTCAAAGATGTTTGTTTTTTTAATGACTACAGTCTGTAACACATACTACACACACTGGCATACAGCATTGTCACAGTGCACAGAGAGTGTGCGTGAAGTGAAAGGCACATAATAAATGTTACGATAAGTTCACAATGACACTCAGCTTTACAGGACTTTACATTCCAGTATTGTAAACTGAAACTTTTCGTTAGCACTTAAAGTTTAACTGGTATGTTAGTGTTTTTGATGGGCATTGAAATGGTGATGAGCCACCAACAACTCATCTCAAAACCATCACAACAGGATACACATCTATGAATGGGCCTTCATAAGTCGACTTCTGTTTGTACTCTTTGAACTTTGCACTCCAAAAAGAAAAAAAAATGTCCACACTCCATTTCCTTTTGTAAGAAAACTAAAAAAGGAGTTTTAAATTAAAATTATGTAACATCAAACTTTGACTTGACCTTTAAAATTGTTCAATTTCCAAAATACTTACCTGACCAGTTTTCACAAGTAGTGAATGTCAATCAAGTTTTCAATATACTTGTGTTCTCAGTCTGTACTTAAAGAAATGCAACTTGTTTGTTGGTGCACATTACAGAAGAAGGTCCACCCTTGAGTAGGATATAATGACATGAGTCCACTGTTGGCTGGTACATAATGTCACAAGTTCCTTCTTAGATAGCACGGAGTGACATTCACACTCAACCATGTAAAGCACATACAAACATATTAAATAATACTTGTGAAAAAAAATCTCATCTGAATAATGTTACATTTCTTCTTCAAATATGATTTGTTAGTATGTTTGTGTAACAGAATATAAAGGCTCAACTTTAGTGGCTGGCTTAACCTTTTATGGCTTGATACTGTATTAATGGGAAATTATGCCCATTTCTAAAATACATACATATTATTTCTATGATCTAAGGCAGTCTAAAAACATTAGTAAACATGGGCAACTCGCTCCCATATCCAAAAACTGGAGTGCTTGTGATGTCATGTGATATAAAGTGTAGAGTTGCTCCATTGATATGAAATTGTGAAAGATTTTCTAGATGACACTGAGAACAGCCAGAACAATGTTATAAGTATATGGGAACATTTTCTGTTACAGAACTGACAACACCAATATAATAAAGTTCATTTGGGTTTAAGGGATAACAAACATTCTGTTGGTCCCCAAAATTAGGCTCTCGATGAGCAGAAGGAGCAGCTCCAGACTTTATACTTCATGACATTACAAGTCTGAGACTTCTTTCTCTAGTGTCTAGATCAGAGATATCACACATACTGGCTGATCCCTTGGCCATGGAAAAAACATACTGGAATTCCTACTTTAGATGTTCACCTTTACAATGAAGGGTTTCCCAGAAAGCACCAAACGATATAAAGGTCAGCAACAGTATTTGCTGATTAATCATAAAAATAGATTTATTATCAGACTTTTACTGGAAATTCCCATTAAGAGTTATTACAAGCACAGGATCTCTTTTACAATGTATGTGCGTGCTTTCAATTTATATGCATAAGAATGCATTTTCTTTGTTGATCAACATTACAGAAAAAAGGGCCACACATATAGAATAAGCGACGGTGGTCCCAAGTTGGCTGGTACATAATGACACAAGTTCCCTTTTGGATAGGACAGAGTGATATTCACACTCCACCATAGATTAATAAAAAGAAATAGAAAGGTGCATTTTGTAAAGAGAAAATATCTAATACAAAATGTATCTATTCAGTAAAGCTTCTCATTGTTTAGTAAATTGGCACCAGAAATGTTGCCATTGTAGCTTTTTAAAATAAAGGCTATAATGTGAACACAATTATAACTTGTCTTAATATTCACTGTGACGTGACAGATGAGCTCAGGTCCGGCGGAAGTTGGCAGTGTTTCTGGATTTTGCTGATATCTGGCTTTCACTTTGCATAGTTAAGTCTTAATTTGCATTTATAGATACAGTGATAAACTGTGTCCACTGTCAGTGGTTTTAGTGTCCCTGAGCTCATTTTGTGATATCCTTCAGTCATGTTGGTATTTAATGCAGTGCAGCTTTATGGGTCAAAGGTCATGGCCATTCATTTTTGGTTTTTAGCCTTGTCTCTTTTATGTATTTCTCAAGGCTCCTTTTCATGCTATTATGATAGGTAATGGATTTGAACACCAAATATCTTGTTTTGTAATGTGTTCCATTGTGTTCAAAATGAATAGTTTTTTAGTGATGGATGAAACACCTGTGTTTGTAAGTGTATTTTAGCATTATCTAATCTAGACCCCATTCAAAGATGTTTGTTTTTAATGACTACAGTCTATAACATATACTACACACACTGGCATGCAGCATTGTCACAGTGCACAAAGAGTGTGCATGAAGTGAAAGGCACATAATAAATAATATAATAATACGATAAGTTCACAATGACACTCAGCTTTACAGGACTTTAAATTCCAGTATTGTGAACTAAAACCTTTCTTTAGCACTTAAAGTTTAACTGGTATGTTAGTGTTTTTGATGGGCATTGAAATGGTGATGAGCCACCAACACCTCATCTCAAAACCATCACAGCAGGATACACATCTATGAATGGGCCTTCACTAGTTATCTTCTGTTGACCCCATTCAAAGAGGTTTGTGCAACCCAGAACTAAGTTTTTATTATTGTTATATCTATTTTTGGTTGTTTTTGATAACTATAGTTGGTAACACATAGAGTTGTAAATTAGTTGGCAAATACAGGGCTGGTATACAGCATTGTCACTGCGGCACAGAGAGTGTGCATGAAGGCATGTGAGATTGCTAAAATAAGTTTACATTGACACTCAGCTTTACAGGTCTTTACATTCCAGTGTTGTCAACTGAAACAACTCTTTAGCACTTAAAGTTTAACTAATGTTAATGTGTTTCTGATGGCCATTAGTTAAAAATTCAGACAAACAGAGCCACTGAGAGCCAAGATGCCCTACTGCTTTAGAGGGCCACTTAATAAATAATTACCTTTCAATTATTTCAGTGATATTACATACATGTGGTTATTATGTCACTTCCCAGCAGATGTTTCTTCATGTGAAAAACATGTTTAACTCCTTTTTTTGAATAGCTTGTAGTCAATTGTGCAATTGACGACAAATGTGGAATTCTGCTTGTATTTCTACTCTTTACAGTTTAACATTATCTTACCCAACATCCACTTGTTTAACACAGGAAAGAGGAAAAAGCCATGTTTCAGTCTGATACAACATCTAGGATATGAGAAGTAAGCAACCCTGAAGCCCAATGTGTAATGTCCTCACGACCATAACGACCATCGTCAGCTAGAAGAAACCATCCCCCGCACTGCAGGGAATCAAGGCCTGACAGATTTTCACAGGCTGACTTGCAGAGAATCAAACCCTCACCCACTGCAGGTCACTCACTTCTTAGTGGCAGCAGTCTCCACTGTTCAACACTCAAAGTTAGGATCTGAGAATCATATGGGTGCTGGTCACTCCACCTCTTCAGTGTAGAAGAAATTACATATTTTTGTCCACTTCATCAACTGAAGGCCAAGTAAATAAAAAATATATCTATAAAACTGTGTGTGAATGTAATAAAGACAGATTGCTTTCTAAAGAATGCACAAAGCCATTGAATCAAATGTACATAGATCATACAGAGATGAATAACATTTTTTTTCACACATATGAATACTCAGCCTCTTTTAGGGATGCATCTTACTCCATAAATGTGGTAATTTTACGTGTCGGTATCATCTTTCTGAAGCTGGCATTACTGTATTATAGGCATCATTAATAATTTGTTAACTGACTGTTAATTATACTTTTGTCAATACTCCTTGATAACCAATGAAGAAATGATAACTAATTAACTTTACCCATTATAAGTAATGTTATAGATTGTTATTTTATTAGTCAAATACCAAGACTTATACAGTCTTGTATAAATACATAAACTAAGTATTAATGGTTTCCAACTAATTTGTAAACCTTTGTAAAAACAAAAAAGTAAATTATACAATATAAATATCTCTTGGATAGATAGACCAAATATTTATAACACTTTGTTAACTATTAATAGTTGGTTTGAAAACTGTTTATAAACATTGTTTGGATGGTTTCTATAAAGTTGCAACTGCTAATGGTAATAAACTGTTAAACTGTTAAATACCATGTAGCAGATCTTGAAATACTATTTGGAAGACCATTATAAAGTTGCAGTTGCTATTTAAATCTTTTGAGTCACTTAATAAATAATGTCTTTCTAAGCACTTTGTAAGGTATACATACATGTTTGCCCTTCATTAAATTTTTAATAGGTTACAAAAGTTGCAAAACAACAATAACCCACTACATTTATCTTTGGCTCAAAGTTGCATGTCAACATTGACTTTCTGTTCATATATGTGTTTAAAATGATAATCACACAATCAGGACACAAACATGTACTCTTTATGTAGCTCACCTATAAAACATTTAAAAGGGCCAAATTAGTTTTACTCCATACAATCAATAACCATTGACAACATTTTAACTATCTAAATAATGTTTGTAGATGCTTTACAGAGTATCTAATTCTGTAGTATTGTTTTACCTCTTTAGTTAAAACAGAACCTTTTATTATAATTAGAATAATGAAATGTAAACTTGAGGCAATAACCTGTGCAACATCAAAATGGTATGTCATGAAATAACAGATGTAATCATTAGGTAACTGAATATGTTCAACTACTTAAATATCCATAATAGTACAAGTTTTGAAAAAAAACTATTTAAAATGGGAATTAAAGTGGAGAATTGTATGCCTACTCCGTACAATTTCAGGGTGTTCTTCCCAATAATCCAGGGATGTTGTACTAACCAAGATAAGCAGTGTGTGCTACTTGTTAAACCCAGGATGGGGGAATAAGCCACGTTTCAGTCAGTCTAAATCAGATACAGCATCTTGGATATGAGAAGTTAGCAACCCCTTAGCTCAATGTGTCATGTGCTAACGACCATCGTCAGCTAGAAGAAACCATCCCCGCACTGCAGGGAATCAAGGCCTGACAGATTTTCACAGACTGACTTGCACAGAGTCAAACCCCTCACTCACTGCAGGTCACTCACTTCTCAGTGGCAGCAGTCTCCACTGTTCAACATTCAAAGTTAGGATCTGAGAATCATATGGGTGCTGGTCACTCCACCTCTTCAGTGTAGAGGAAATTACATATTTTGTCAGCTTCATCAACTGAAGGCTCATAAATCTAACAATATATCTATAACACCATGTGATTGCTTACTTAATAATGCAGAGCACCACTGAATCAAATGTTTAACATCTTAGAGAGATGAACAACAATTTTTTCACAAACAAATGAATATTTAACCTCCTTTAGGGATGCATTTCGCTCCATAAATGTGCTGGTAATTTTACATGTCAGTGTCATCTTTCCTAAGCTGGCTGTTAACAGACTGTTAATTTCACTTTTGTCAATACTACTTGATAACTAATAAATAAATTGCAACTACTGATGGTACGCTGATACACTGATACACTACTGATGGTATATTGTTAAACTGTTAAAAAATACCATGTAGTGGATCTTGACATATTATTTGGGAGGCCATTTTAAAGTTGCATTTGCTGTTTTAAATCTTACAGTCACTTAAAAATGCTTTGTTTCTCAGCTGTGTTAAGCATGCATACACATTTGCCCCCATTAAATGTTTTATAGGTTAGAAAACTATTTATTTTCATATATAAGTTCAAACTGATTTATGACCAAACCTTTTAAATTTATATCACTGCAGCTCAAATGAAAAGGGTTCAGGAGGTGAAAATGGACTACATAAATTCAACATTACAGATCAATAACAAAACCTATGTTACAAAACTACAATAATCCACCATGTTTTTTCTTTGGCTCAATGTTGCATTCTGACATTTTATTTCTGTTTCCTGAATATGTTTAACATGATGATCAGACGATCACTCTTACTCTTTAGTTTTGTTTTACTCCTATAGTTGAAACCAAACCTTTTATTATGATTAGAACAATTAAATGTTAACTTGGCACAATAAACTATGTAACATCACAATGGTTTGCCATGAAATTCATGTAATTATTAGGTGATTAAATATGTTCAAATATTTAACTATCCAGTAAAAAGTACTACTTTTGTATCAGTATTCAAGCTAGTGGGAATTTGAGTGGAGAATTATATGCCCAATCTGTAAACTTTTAGGATGTTCTTCCCAATAATCCAGAGATGTTGTACCAGGTAAAATAAGCACTGTGTGCCACTTGCTTAACCCAGGACAGGGGACAGACCCATGTCTCAGGCAGTCAGAGTTGGATGTAACATTCTAGCTAATATAAATTAGCATCTCTGAAGCTTAATGTGGAATGGCCTATTGACCATCGTCAACAACAAAGAAACCAACCCCCACACTGCAGAGAATCAAGGCCTGGCACAGAGCTGCACACGCTGACCCCTCACCCTCTCCAAGTCACTCATTTCTCAGAGGCAACCTTAAAGGCACATGGGTGCTGGACACTCCACTCAGTCAATGTGGAGGATTGTTTAATGCTTACATCATAAACTAAAAACCCTTTAAGGAATTTGAAATTCTTCATATAAACCAAAACTGTGTTGAATAATAATAAGTCCCTCTGGTCACTGCAGCATGCACACAGAGAGATGGCAAATCATTTAATCCAATACAAAATGAGTAGTCAGCCTCTGTTAAAGACACAATCCATAAATGTGCTGGTAATTTTGCATGCCAGTACACCCATTTAAAAACTCTCAGTTCCCTCTCCTACAACAGAAGACTTCAAAGGTCGTACACAGCAGACAATCCAATCCAAATCTCTCAGCGTTATTTTTTTATTTTACTTGAAAGTGAATCCTATTTTGATCCTAGTTCTGCAGTTTTTGTATTGTTGGCTGTTTTATATTTCTTTAGTTGTTTTAGTAGTTGTAGTTGTTTTGGTTTTCTTGAGATCTAGTAATGTGTATATACAATTTTATCTGTCTAATGCAGATTTAAGATTAATTTAAAACATTGGAGAAAATATAAAACAAAACAAAACAAAACAAAACAAGAAGTGTCATTTTGTACAGGCCAAGAGGGGACAAAGTGTGGACTGACTTTCCTTTTTTAGAATTTAAAGTTAAAGTACAGCCAAAAGTACAGCCAAAAACCTATAGAATTTGAAATAGTTCATCTCAGCAGTTGAACAGAGGGTTTCAGAGGTTAATCATTCCTCTAACTGACTTATCCCTGTAACTGAGACAAACTGATTGCTCACAAAACCTCCCATATTATAAATACCATTAAAGATTGCTCTAGTCATTTATATCATGATGGGTTGTCAATGTGTTTTCAACACAAGGTAAAAAGGAGCACACTCTTAAACAGCAACTCAAAAACTTATTCAGGTGCACGATTCAAAAAGCAATGTACGAAAAAAAAACTAAAATGATATTTCTATCTCCAATTTCCTAAAAAATAAATAATTTTATTATTACATTTTGTAAGATTATTTTCTTTGAACAATAATGCATCTAACTTCTTTTTTTCCTATTCTTTGTCATTTATCCATGTTGAAATGGGAATGTCACTCTATACTATATATCTAAGATGGAACTTGTGTCATTATATACCAGCCAACAGTGGACTCATGTCACTTTATACAACTCAAGTGTGGACCTCTTTTCTGTAATGTGGAGCGACAAATAAAATGGATTCCTATAGATGGGCACACATACATTGGATTTCAACCATAACAATAAATGCCAAATTCAGCTGATTCCTGTGAATTCTGGGAGACCCTGCAATTTTGTCAAATCACTGCAACTATACAGAATTCTTAACTATTTAAACCGGTTAAAATCTGATTTTCACTGTATGTCTGCCCACAACTAATCCACTCAGTTCCTCAGTTGCCCTCTAAGTATTTCTGAGTGGCTCTGATGTTTTACAAAGAAGACTTTGGACCAGCAAAGCTATTTTTAAATTATTTGCTTCATTTTATGCAAATATTGGCTCTGAAAAGGCATCATTCAATGATGATGAAACTTTATTCCTTTTTAAAAAAAAAAAAACATTTTTGTTTTAATATTCTTTTCCCAATAGAAAAAAACTTTAAATCCTCAAAAATAAAACCTAAAACTTGCATGGCATTTTTTTGCTTGTAAAAACTGTTAAATGGAAGTTTTGAGTACGTCCATCCATATTCTCAAGTGATGCTAGCCACTAAGATGTATGCAGATGTGCCTCGTGCTGTCTGGCTGTCTACTGACGTATAATAACAATGCCGCTGGCTCTGTCCGGCTATGTTCTCATCTCACATCATCCTGCCATGATCCAGATTGATGCAGGTATGCCAAAAGCACTGACAGAGGGAATGTATTTGAAAAGTTAACAATGAGAATGGACTGGGGTAGCTCCCTTTTTAAACACAGTGTCAAGCTATAAAATGGTAAAGACATCCACAACGGCTGAGCCTTTATATTCAGTTACAAAAATACATACTTACAGATCCTTTTAGAAGCAAAAAAAAAATTACATGATTTAGTTTAGATATATTTACAAGTAACTTGTGTCATTATGTACCAGCCAACTGTGGACCCCTGTTGCTTTATACTACACAAGTGTGGACCTCTTTTGCCTGTAGAGTAGATCAGCAAATAAAATGCATTCCTGTGATTATAGAGAAAAAAAACATATGTACATTGTAAGATTGACAGAAATCTAGTGCTTCTAGTGCATCTAAAAACTCAAAGGGAGTTTTGGAGGATTGAGCTAATCTCAAGGTTAAGTTAAATTCTGATAATAAACTAATTTAAGCAATTCATTAAAATTAGTAAAGATCTTGCTGGTATTTTCTCCACATTTTCTTCCTACCCTTATTATTATTATTATTATTATTGTTGTTATTGTTATTTCTCCTTTCTTTAGATTTAAAAATATTTCCTTGCCCTCTGGGGAAGCCGTATTGTAAAACAGTGTCAAGCTAGATGGTTAAGCCATCCACTAAAACTGAGCCTTTATAGTTTGTTATAAAATATTAGTTATAATTATAATAATCACAGTCATTGTAATCATAGTTGAGGAATAATTTTTGAATTATTTAGGTGAGATTCTTTTTGTGTAAGTCTTATCTATCTCATTTTATTTATTCTTTACATGGTGGAGTGTGAACGTCACTCCATGCTATCCAAGAGGGAACTAATTGTCATTATGTACCAGCCAACAGTGGACTCATGTTGCATTATCCTATGTTTGGACATGTTTTCTATAATGTGCACCCACAAACAAATTACATTTCTATGCGTACAGACTGAGAGTGTATATTGAAGTATATTGAAAACTGATTGACATTCAGTGCTCGTGAAAACTGGTCAGGTCAGTATCGTCAGGGACTGAACAACTTTAAAGGTCTAGTCAAGGTCTGATGTTACATCATTTTACATAATTAAACCTAAAAAGAAAAAATCTTACTGCTGATCATTTTATGTAAAGGTTTATTCTGCTTGGATTATAGTTTTCTTGCTTTTTTTAAGGCTCTAAAATACTGATTTCTCTCCTGCCTTCTGGGTAGCCCTTTATTTTAATACAGTATAGAGCTTAAAACTTATGAAATCACCTAAAGCCAAGCCTTGAATTTTAATGCAAAGACTAATAACAAATCACTTTTCAGGAGACTGGTGTCTTTATTAACCCTATCATGCTATTTGTATCATATTTGATACATTACATTCTGTGGCCTTCATGTCACCCACATTAACATTACTAAAGCCTGTTTAACGGCCCATCTGCAGTCTGAAAGGCTGCTGGGGAGAGGAGTGTTAAAAGCGACGTGTGTGAATGGGTCGTTCAAATACCAGCTCCAACCAGGAGGGAGAGCTCTGAATATGGATATAAACACTCACACACACTTTGGTCCCCTCTTGGCAAAATCTGAAAAATTTCACCAGAGGCCATAACACATGATTTTATGATGATTTAGAGCATGTCCAAGTGGGGACTTAAAAAATGTCCCCTGTTAGTTTTGCCGTTCCCTGTTGGTGACTGTGTAACGATGAGTATGTTCCCTGTTATATATATGCGCGAGTGCACACACACACACACACACACACACACACACACACACACACAAATGTCTAAGCACAACAGACTGTCCTCACTGTAAAAACCACAGCAATGTTCAAATATTTAACGTGACTCGTGACGGAGAAGTGAACTCTTGTGGTCGAGTGGTTGTTATTGTGCTTTAAAAGCTCTCAGGGAGGAGGTCATGGTAGATGTTTGGGTGTGCGAATATGTCCAACTGTGACTATGGACATGCAGCCTCTTTTCCCAATGAATCCTCATACAGCTATTGATTTGATATCTTAAAAAATGCACGGACAACGGTTTGTATGATATCTAGCAAAATAACGCCATTTAGATATCATTACTCACTTACCATAAAGTTACATCGGTTTGGTAAAGGAAAAGAAACAGGGTGAAGACATAGCTTTAAAAAAACAACCTAAATTCTCTTTCTTTCACTTGGTTAAAAACAGCTGGGGGAACCATTCTACCATGACTTCTCACACAGACTTTTGGTTTTGTACTACTTCCTTAATCTGGTCAGCACATTGGTCATGTGATTGCAGCCTTCCCAGTTATGTAGGCTATACACAAATGATTATGTGGGTTATATACAAATTGTGGTGTGTTGCTGTTTGTTGGTGTAAGAACAGTGCATAAGAACAGCTTGCCTCTTCACCCAGCACTCAACATTGTTTCCTTAAGTGGGAAATCATGTACTCAGTCTTTTCCCCAACCTTGTCCATAGAAGTTTAGTTGCATGACGTTAACTATGAAGGTAACAGAAAGAGAAAATGCTCATATAATTATTTTTGTGGCAGTCATTTTGATTATTTTTGAACAAACACCCTTTTCTGCTATTAAGATTGGGTAGTCTTGTTGACAAAAACCTATCCTGTACATGAACATGCATGCACGCACGTACGCACGCATGCACGCACGCACACACGCACACACACTTTTGATCTGACCTGATGTGGACATTTTTTTTTTATATCAAACACAGTAAGCAGAAGTTTGCTTGCCTTGGTGAAAATCAAAGCCTTCCTGTGGTTTGTCAGTGGAAAGCTTTTAATGTGAAGCAGGAGCAGTAAGAACTGTGCAGTTTGCATTTACTGCTGAATGCAGAAATTACAGCTTTGACAACAAAGTAGAGAAAGCAGGTAGTCATCTGTTATGGCTAATTTACGCTCAATGTTTAATGGGCAAGGATTCTGTCTGTGCATTTATTTTGTGTATATGTTTGCAAGTTTTCTGAAAGCTTACAGTTATGGAAAAATGGAGTAAATACACTGGAGATCGGGGGGCAGTGTAAGATAGCTTAAGTGAGAAATGACCATAGGAGACGACAGACATTTTAAAAATGGCAAACCATAATGAACTGGTTATAAAGTGAAAAGAATTCTCCGTCCACATGTCACAATGTATTTAATAGCCTCAGAGGCTACTCCTGTCTCCAACACTGCCTCCTGTAAAAGGTACATTATCAAGACCTCCACTGTCGCCTTGTTTGTTGTTGTGTGAAAAAATTTGACTCTGTCCTCCATCGTAAAGGATGCATGAAATTATGAGGGCAGAGATGTAAACAAGGTTTGAAACGAACACATCTATTTTTGTATGTTAAGTGAGTACAAATGAGCCCTAAGTTGGCTGTAAGAATAAAACTGTTGTAGTGGAGCAAAACCCCAAACTCCGGCAAATTGTAGGATGAAATTTCTAAAAGATGTTCTGTTGTCACACTGTAAAATCTGACATGTTGGTCATATTTAGAATAGTCTTGAAAACTGATTTCCTTGACAAAGAAAAGTAAATATAACTGTAAATCTTGATTTATGTGCTGCTTTGCCGTGCTGTGCATTGCTTCACATTCTTATGTTACATTTACTTGAAATTTAACAGTATTTACTTATTTTTGTGAAGATTTGCAACTTAAAAATGAAAAGTGAAAGTATTGTGTTCTTTCTATGTTTTAGCAACTCAGTAAACCAAGTGAGTGTGCCTTAACTTGATCAAAACAAAGAGGATTTTTCCAATTATGACGGCAGGTCTGCGAGTTCTGCTTTCTGAGCATGTTTAAGAATACACAAATATGACCAATTAATATGTGACCGGCAGAATGCAGCTATTTTGCACAGCATGCTTGGTTTGCTGAAGTTGCAGAAAGATTTATTTGATTAAACTTATCATCTTTAAGTTGCAACAACTTCACAGAATTAAGTGAATATAACTACATTTCAAGTAAACTTAATGATTAGTATAGTAAACAAATGAAGACTTGAAGAAGTTGTTTTCTTCAGTTTTCAGTTTTGAGATTTTTTTTTTTTAAAGTAAAATTAACTTTTCAGAATTTACTGTGCAGCCAGCTTTAAAAAGAAAAAAAAAAAAAGAATAAAAGGATGCACCATTTTAGTCACATGCATGATCACACAGCAATATTACAGCATGGCTTAGGGCAGACTCAGTCATTATTGCTTCCTGTTGAAGACTGCTACACCAGGACACTGAAAAATGGGCAGAAATGGCTAATCATGTCTTTTAATTCAAGTTCAGCAAAGCCTGCATTCAATAAGATTAGTAACCAAAGTAACAGTTAACATAAATGAAGAGTAATAGTTATATTTACTTTCATTCTTCAAGGCAACCAGTTTTCTAGTTTTTTTTGTTTTTATTTTTTTTAAGTAAAATTCACTTGTCAAATTTTACATTGCAGGTACACATGTAAGAAAGCATAATGGCATGTGCCACAGAGAAGAGCTAAGGTGGAAGATACTGGCCACTAATTCATACAGAAGTTAAGTAAAGAGTTTCTCTCTCTTGTGCTCTATACTCCAGTATTTGTTCTTTACAGTTTTTCTTCCATTTTATTTTTTAGAGCACAGATTCTGTACTTCTGTTTGCATTTTTTTTACCTGCTGGTGGTTAGGTGTACATGTAGTAATGTGTGTCTCAGCCTCAGGTGGTGTGTCTGTTGGATGTATCCAGTCTAATTGTAGTCAGGTGCAGCATGATGAGCCAGCAACTCTCCAGGAACACTGCTGCAGTTTTGGACTGGCTCTCCTGTTGTAATTATACTTTGTGTATGTGTGTGTTTATAAACTGTCAACACCAGTATCTCTGCAACAAGGTATTACAGAACTCTCTAAAGCTGAATTGATTTACATTAAAGCACACATTGTCACAGTTAACAACTGTTTTTTTTTCTTTACAGATCCAGCAGACATGGAGCAACATTAGCATTCATTCGGAGTCGTGTGTTTGTCCAACTGCTAACTGTAAGTCCAATACTCATTCTCTTTTAGCTCAATTTTTGGTCTCCTCCAACACCTGAGGGAAATATCTGGTTCTTTAGCTGCTAAATACTCAGCTATTCACCAGCAAGTCCCTATCTCCATCTGCCAGCTGTTTGTTATAGGAGGCAGGACATAAGGTATGGGGGGCCAGACTGGATTGAAAGCCGCTGTTTAAATCAGAATGAGCCTTTATTTACAGCTGCACACTGGGGTTCCTCAGGTCTGAGCAGTTGTTCAAAATCACCAGCTGTCACTCACTACTCCATGCTGAGAGGAGACCAAAGAAGGACACACAAATACACACATACACACATGTGTACCATGCTGTGCGGGAGGTGTTCAGGGTCCAGTAACCTTCACTTAACTCAGCAGGAATCAGATGAACCTGTACTGCTCGCTCTCTGTCTCCATCTCTGTCTCTCTTTCTTCAGTCTGGTGCTGAGAACAAGCTGTATACGTTTCGGTGTTAACAATATGGTAGGAACTTTAAGGATGTAGTCAGATAGGCCCGTGTTGTGTGTAGGGTTGCAGTTTAATGTCTTCAACTTTTTAATTTATATGTGATCAGGCATTCTGTAGCTTCTCCTTGTCTCTCTGTTTCTGCATATTTCTTACCACTGGCCACCAGATACTGAAAAAAACAATAAAGATCTTTTAGTTTACGTTCTAAAATGTATTCCATTACACGTTAATGTTCTGCCTTCAAAACTTTTTTTAGAAGCAAAATGTGCTCAAGTATCAATAAAGTATTCACATCCTGAGGTCTGTGGTTAGGTTTAGGCAACAAAAGTATTTTGGTTAATGTTAGGGAAAGATTGAGGTTTTAGTTTAATGTTAGTATGGGTATTTAACCTAGACAAGTGCCTAAATTTAACCATTTAAATGTCAATTTCAATGCTTTAGTCACTGTGAGTATATATCTAGTGTTTAACTCCAGGGATGAAAAATGGAGCTGAAAGCTACAGTTCCTGTTATGGAACTGCAGAGGCTGGCTCTCAAAGCAAATCCAAATGCCCAATTTTACAGCAGAAATAAACATGTTTTCAGTCTGGAACAAAAAACTGTTTTTGGTCTCTATGGCTAGTTTCCCATTCATGACATCTGTATGGAAATGATTTTTATATAATTTAGATGCTTACATCTTTTTAAGACTTAAAAGTTCTGCAAAATTAAGGGCTGGACCACTTCTCCAAACTCTTTTATGCCCTCTTCATACTTCCATGCGTCTTTAACCTTTTACCTTTTTGGTATATGTACAGCCAATAGATGGCACTAGAGGGCACAGTCAAAAAGTCAAAAGTTTCACACCATTTAGGGCAAGGGTGGAGGAAGGTTATAATAATAATCCTTTTAACAGACGCAGCGTCGTAGATGGCGGTGGTCTGTGAGACCATTAAATTTAATGCAACATGTGGACAGAATTCTTTTAACTATATTAGCGGTTTCTTCTGACATTTTTTAGAATGTCCTCATATGGTAGTATCTTGCTTAACCTATGCTACACTGCCTCCATGATTTCAGGTAGTACTGCTCTGTTTCAGTGGATCTGTAAGTTTAGCTGCACTAATACAGAAGAAATGAACATAGAGTAGAGACAGAATGCTCTGTCCGTGTTCATATACATATTGAACGTAGTGCTTTGAAAAGCTCTGAGTCTGCAGAGTAAATATTGGTGTCACATAATGGTGGTGGAGTAAAAGTGTTTGTAATAGTAACAAGCAAATGTTTGTATCTAAAGTACCATAAATTTGTACTCAAGTTCAATATTGAGTGAATGCCTTTGTTTACCACATACACAGAAACACATTGTCCCTGTCTTCCTTTTCTTGGCTTCTTTTATTCTGTTTTGATTAATAGGGATTTTCTTTGCCTCCTCTTGCCTGTTTCTTATACGCACATAAAGTACACAAAGGCACAAAGAGACACACAGACGTAAGGGCATCAAAACACATTGGCACCACCTTCTCTCCATCACTTGTTAAAATGAACACGTCGATGCACATGCATGGACTCATAGAGGGAGTCATCTGTCACTCTCCATCAGGTGATGAATAATACAGTCTGTCACCAAGCCAATAAGCACACACTGCCCCAAGCCGCTGGTAAATGCACAACATGGTGAAACACAAAAACACACTCCAAGGCACAGTCGGGAAACCACACAAATAACCACACCGCACACACACACAAACACGCATGCTCTGAGCTGTGACTGATGTGTCGGAGCTCTGTTCACATGTGAAGCCATGGGCGCATTATTAGAAAATTAATGATAGAGGACTTTCATCCCTTAGCGAGGTAAAGAGTGCAACACACGCCTGCACGCAGGAAAAAACAGGCATTATTAGAAACCTCATGATGGCAGACTTGGTTTGTGTCATTACTTATTTTTTCTTTGCTGTCAGTATGTGGCACCTTTAAAACAAACACTAACGGACCAGATGAAGCTTATTTTCCACTCTGAGGCAGTGATAACAGTTACCTTTTCAAGAAAATCTGCCTTGTATGCAAGTTGGTAAAAATATAACCTAGAAAAAATATATCCATCTACACTTACATCCTTTGCTCTAAACCCTTTCTCTCTGCAGAATATTAAGGGTTTCTCAACTGAAAAAAGTACTCACTTATACCTCAGCCATACTTAACGTACATTACACCAAGAGGAGTTTCTGGCTACAGAGACTATGCAATACATTTTCAAGGCGAATGCAACATGTAATGAGGATAATAGCCATAATAGCAGTTACATTTTGATTTTGATTAACACATCTTTAGTTTGTCTCTGCTCTTTTTTTTTTACTGGCAAAGAATAATGTAGAAAGCATTCATGGAGAAAGCAGGTTTTTCTTTTTGATTGACTATCACTTTTGCCGGTTCAAAAGACAAAAATGTCACAGGTGGCATGTTGTATTAAATGTTGGTATTTAACATAAATGCTTCAGGTAACTGGCCAAAATAAAACTCATCTGTAAGAGAAGTGAGAGGGAGAAATAAGTCCAGTTTAGTGAATTGATCTCACGAGTCTGAATCCCCCCCTCCATTCATTTATATAATCTATTATTTTTGTTTCATCAACTTAATAGTCTTACACCAGGTGCTCAGTATTTGGTTCAAATTGTCAGTCAAAAGTGAAATGTGTGGAAGGAAGCAGGTTACATCTCTTTCACTCTCAATATTTGATACATTTCGCTTCCCATTTTAAGGTTCTAACCACTATTTATGAATATGTATCAGGCTACCAGTGTTTCTAACCTCACCAAGCAAAATGTGATAACAGATCTTAAATGTTTCTGTTGAACCTACTGGAACAAACTGTGTGTTCAGACCGAACTTGCAGTGAATTCCAGAGGCAGCGCATTGCTTTCATTGGAAAAGATTAAGTTCAAAAGCTATTGAGCAAAACTTGAAAGGGAAATGCAGAGCGATTGGAGGGGAATAACAGAAAGAACAGTAATTTCTGGTGATTTCAGTCAGAGGCTGGTCGCTGCATCCGTTGCTAACTCGCTTTCAGCTGATGCCTGTGCAGTAGGTTTATTTGTGTCAAAAAAATTGCATCGATGGTTTGGAAGTTAAATTAGTTCAAAGAATACCAGCCACGGGGGCTACTATGTACAGTGGTGGAATGTAACCAAGTATATTTAATGAAGTACTGTACTTCAGTAAAATTTTGAGGTACTTGTACTTGAGTATCTCCATTTTCTGCTACTTTATCCCTCTTGTCCACTACATCTCAGAGGGCAATATTGTGCTTTTTCCTACACTACATTTTTTAATTACTTTAGATATTTGTTACCATTCACAATTCAATTATTAATACAAAATATAAATCAGCTATAAATTATGATGTATTACAGGTATATGCAGAGGTGGAGGCTGAGGGGGCTCAAACACTGGCTCTTGAACTACCCTTTTGTCAAACCTTTTTTTATGAAGTCCTGCTGGTGGTTCTTATCAGTTAGAACAATTAACAGTCAATAGCAATTTAGGTAGGCAAGTAGATACAATGCCCTGGCTCAGTCAGATTACATGACATGATGACCCTCACCTAAAAGGTCCATGACGTACCCTCTGTGGCAACACTGGACACAATAGGCACACACTCACTGGGAATGTTTAGATTGTGAGCTTCATATGTGTGTGATCATTATCAGGTTATATTTATAGTATTAGTGTAACACAGCGTCACCATCAAATTGTGAACCAGTGATGCAACATAAGGTTGACAGTAGTCCAGACTGCTGGTTCTGGTTCAAGTGAGCTGTCATTTGTGAACACATGATAAAGCCAGCCATTGCTTCGCTTATCATGCTTGTCTGTTACAATATGAGTGCTTGAAGGCCAAAAAGTAAAGAAAAAGATCCGTATTTCAGCAAACTTTATTTCATTTGATATACCAAGTAAAAATACATTATGCTGTGCATTAATATGAAATCTATTTAGAATAAATTGTATTCTACCATACAGTTTGTTTAGTTAAGTAGTAGTTTAGTAAAGCCCAAAAGTTAAAATATCTTCATATAGCCTAATCATTTTTGACCTGTCAATTTTGATGTGATTTTACTGTAGAGGTTTTGAGAAATTTAAAGGGAAAGTCAGCTCAGCTGGCATTATGACATAAATAATTTCCTCACTTATTTGTAATAAGGCCTCGCTTATTTCATTAAATATATTTTGATGCTAATACTAATGTTCTGTAATTTGAGTACATGTTGAATGCAGGACTTTTACTCACAACAGAACATTTCTACACTTTAGTGCTACAACTTTAACTGTACTTTGTCCACCACTGACTTGTATGTTTGCCCTGAATACACTGTCGATACCGTTATTCATTCTTAACAATCTAACATTGAGGTATGACTTCAGGTAACACAGTGAGAGGTTTGTCAGTGGGCAGATCGGATTTGATCCAACACATATTGACAGGTATGTGTGGGCATGGGCCTTTGCAGTGAGGTAAAGTTGGCTGTGTGGGTGAGGACAGGGAGTACAAAACGCAGGCATTCTGCTGCTGGTGCCAACAACACCCGCTGCGACACACACACACACACACACACACACACACACACACACACACACACACACACACACACACACACACCGATTGTGCCACCTACCCAGATGAAAGCATTGGCTCTGTGGCAGGCCACTGACTCCCTTAGAGGCCCTGTTGAGGGTTATTGTTGCTATTTACAGGATGAGGAGTTAGCAGGAGGACTGTCAGTTTATACTGTACTGTATGTTGTTACTGCTACTGCAGCACACACACATATTCGAAGGTGGTTATGTTTACTTATGTTCTATATCTGAAGATAATGTTTGTATGAGTGCTCTGTGTATTTCAAGATTTTCAGTAAGACTTGCTACAATCACATTGTGACTGTGTGTGTGTGTGTGCTTGTGTGCGCTAACTCACAATCCAGTGAAAGGGGAGAAACCGCAGCCTTGGATAGTTTGAGAGTCTTAATGTCAACAAGCACCTCTAAAAGCACAAGTGTTTGTGGCTGAGCAGCCGTTTCAGATAAGCCAAAGGCTACCGAACGGAAAGACTGATATCATCGTAACAGAATGTGCTTGCTGTAATGGTGACTGATGAAAAAAGAAGAAAGAAGCAGGCGAGGAAGACACTGATGATAAAATGTTTCATAAGAGAGGCGAGCAGTGAAGGAATGAGGAAAGGAAGATGAGATTTTTTTAGATTATTCACAGCAGGGGAAAAGCATGAAGGAGAGGAAATATAGAATAAAGTGAGGGATTAATGGAGGAAAGAAAGAAAAGAGAGGAAAAAATGGATGCATGGTGAAAAAGTACAGTGAGGATGGATTAAAACATTGAAATAAAACATGCAAATAAAGAGTTAATTAAACCAAACAAACTCGTTTTCCAGGTGAGCTTTGCAGCTTTAGAGTAACTTTTTAATTTGGCAAACATTCAGGGACAGTTGCCAGCAGCTGGCGAACAGCCAAACAAATGAAAACCCAGAAATGAGAAAGCAATAAACCTTATACTGTGATTAGATTTACAACAATCTTATTTGTACTGGTGTAGTGAGAAAAAAAAAAAAGCTTTTGTCTGATGAAATGTAATTTGATTTAGCAGCATGCAGCCAGTGAGTTCGGGACATTAGGAGAGCAGGGTGCTAGAAGCTGCCAAGACCACGAACAGCTCTCTAACCCAGACGCCCACCCAGGTGAGGCAAGATGAAAAAAAAAACATGTAATGGATTTTATACAGTCTGTAAAGAAGACATTTTGCACTTAGCTTACTTTATTTTTCTTACAGATTGAATTGAGATTCACTAAAAGGCCTCATAGCACAAAAATTAAATTTGTAGCTCATTATTTTAAAGATGCTTCTCGGGCTTGTCCCCTCTTTGCTGATATCAGTGCTGCTCTGTTTGCTTGAAATGATATTCAAATTATTTAAGTCTATCGAGGTGAGGGAATTAGCCGGGAGCAGAGAAAGCAAACGTGGAAGAGGTGATGCGATGGAGAGAAAAATGCAGAAAAGGAGGGGAAAAAAGGAACAAATATTGAGTGCTATATGAATAATTATTATAGTTAACGATACAATAATTTGGAGAGCTGAAAGTGTGGAGGAAAAAGTTGCAAACAAGCAGGTAGGAAAGGAAGGAGTTTTGCTGTATGCATCAATTTAGTTCCAGTTACTAGTTTCTGTCTCAGCTGAAGGCAGTATATTTTATTTGCATTGCCAACAAGGTGGAAAAAATGCAGATAATCATATCAACTGTTCTTCTGAAAAACTACAGTGTCAGCTCACATGACTCATTCCTTCATTACCACCCTCAGTGAATCCAAATATTAAAATAATTCATGCAAATTTTGAGTTTTTCCCTATTAGATTTTGCTTAGTGGGGTTCTTGTTGGTGTGTTGACACTCTGACATTATATGAGAAGTAATGGTTCATAATAGAGTAACTCATTGGTTAATACTATTGCCGAACAGTGAGAGGGGCCCTGTATCCACCGGCTCTCTGGGGCCTCTCTGTTCTCATTTGCATTCTTGACTCGAGGCAGGTATGGATTCATAATAGAGCACATATATAAATACAAGTTTCTCATACAGCTGTGGCTTTGTGCAGCACAGAATTTGTAACCTAAATGTCAATGCTGCTGCTGAGTATAACTGCCTTCCAATAAGTACCAGGCTGACCACATTTATAAGAGGCTGCCTGTTGGTTTATGTGGCAGCTGTGTTATGAAAGACAAAGAGGCAGGACTGAAAAAAAGCATAAGCGGAGGGGAGACAGAGAGGAGTAATATAACAGCTAGGTAATGTTTGTAGGCCATTCACCTTCATAAAGATCTAAATTGAACCTTATCAAAGCTAAATTTGTCATTATGATTGTGTTTATTACTTAATAGCATTGCTTCAGCTTTAAATAATGTTATTACTAATAAGACTCTAATGTGCTAATCAGTTTAAATTCAATTTGTTTGAAAATATTACATGGTTATCGCAGATCCTAAAACAGTTTTAAAAAGCACTGAATTCATTAATCTAAAAAACTCAGGCCTTAATTTGTATTAAAATGTATTAAATCAGTCTTTCAAAGGTCTTAAAATTGCTATGAAGTAGGATGCAATTGTAATACCCTAATAAATTAATTAATTGGTAACATCTATTTCTGAAAATAATTTACAATAATTTGGTAACATGGGGAGGTGCAAATTTAACAAAAATTGGAACAAACAATGGAATGGCTGAAACCAGTACAAGGCAGTGCACACTTCAGTTGTTGTAAAATTGGTCTTAAAGGTCCCGTGTTATAAAAAGCCAAATTCCCTTTTTTTTTGTAAAGCAGATATAGGTGCAATCTAAATACTGTAAACGTATCAAAATGTCAGCCCACAGAGAAATGCACACAAAGCGTATTAAGACGTTTTGCCTTTAAATGAGCCATCAGGACTTCTGTGAAGTATTGTCATAACTCTACCATAAAGAGATAAAAAGTGCAGCTACAGTGCCGTCAAAGTCCTTTTTCCCAGCTGAAATTAAGGTGCAGAGACAAAAAGAGTGCAGATGTGAAAAAGCCAAAAATGCTGACCACTCGAAAAATCTGATGTTTTTGGACCACCAAGGCATCTAAACATGTTCTAATACAAACCTTAAATACATGTATGAAACAAAAAATGTGCACAATATGGGACCTTTAAATTTTATGACGACTGACCTTAAAATTTTTAATTAACTTACATTCAGCTGTGGGAACCCTGCTTCAAACACATTATTACCATTTAAAGTATTTTCTGTTTTATGTCAATGTCTAATACTTTGTGTGTGTGTGTGTGTGTGTGTGTGTGTGTGTGTGTGTGTGTGTGTGTGTGAAAGAGAGAGAGAGAGAGAGATCAGCGATTTGTTCTGCTTGCAGAGACTTAAAATCTGTGTTAGTAGGTTACACTCTCAGCAAAGGCCAACCACAAGAGACCTGTCTGAAGTGTGTGTTTGCATCTACAGATGAACATTCACGCTGGTGTGGTTGAGTTTGTGTGAGCCTGTGTTGAACTGCATTCAGGATCTGGAAAGACGGGATGTGGAGTATCATTATGTGAATGCAAATCACAGATTGGCCTCCCCCCTGAATTTCTGGGGTACTGAAAACATGTTCTCATCCCCTCGTGGAGGTGATATTGTAAAGAAAAAAAGGTTTGGCAGAGAAAGCTTCTAGATTTAACATTTTCAACAAAATAAGACCATATAGATAAAATGAAAAAATTAATCTATGCTTATCTATTTATCTGTTGAGGCACCAGTTAGAGCTGAGTTAGCTGATGTGCAGATCATCTTTTCACTTTGTGTTTTTGCAGAAATGTTGATGCATATGTTTGTGTATGCGTCCACATCTATGTGTACCATTGTGTGCTTTTATGTCAGGGGAAGCGTGAGAATTGGGTTCGTCTCCTGAGGAGAAGAGTAACGGTGAGATGAAGAAGCGATGAATAAATGAGGGCAGGAGTGATGAGAAAAACAAGAAGAGGAGAAGAAATGCTGATGTGGAGAAATCACTGATAAAGGCTCTGTAAGCTAATTAGAGGGCTCAAACAAGAGCACAGTTACAGCCAATTAAGAGGGACTGCAAAGTGGGCCAGATGGTCAGGGATGTGGGACAGTCTTTAGTGAAGTTATGTGGACCTTAAAGAGAAAAATAATTTTTTTTAGATATCTTGTTTCTGTGGTTCACAGAGATGATGAAGCCTTTCTGTCCACTTCTTTTCTGTTTGCACACTCTTTATTAACTAATTATAGTGCAGCTCCCATCAGCAGAAGTCATTATAATTCCTGTATATATTCATGCATTTATTTTTAATGTTCCTGGAACATAACAACTTATTTTCCTTATCACAACAATTTGTGGACTGAGAAAGCAAAAGGTTTTTCTCTTATCTTGGTATAAGTGCTTTGGATCACTCGAAAAACTTTCTCTTACCTAAAAGAAGAGCAAAAACAAGAACACATTGGTGAATCCCAAAAATCAGTGAGAACTAACAAAATAGGAACAAAAATAGAGAAAATGTGTTTGTAGATATATTTTTGCATGAGGCCCAATGTGTGTCATGTTGGGCCTCACCATGAAAAGTCATGGTAGACTATGTCAAAAAATTTAAGAAAAGTAATACAATAGCATGGCTGACAAAGTAACTGTATAGCATTTTACTTTGATGTATCAAATACATGTAGCAGTTGAGATAACTTTGACCTCTCAGACAGAAAAATATTAGAGTATTAACTAGACTTGAAAAAATCATCATGGCTTAGTAAAATGAAAAACCTGTTGACAAAACTATAATAAAAGATACTGTAAAAAAGTAATGGTTCAGTGCAATAAAAAGTAATAACTTGAAGAAAAAATATGTAATAACATAGACTGCTGAAAAAACTGTTAAAAGTAACATGATAAAAGTAACATGATAATGCAACATAGTTAGAGTATAGTACTTCTAAAAAAGTGAAAGTAAGAAAAAAGTCATAGTATACTATGTCGTTCCAAATAGCGTAAAAAGCTCATGGAATAATATGTTGTTCAAGACAGCACAAAAAAGCATAGTAAAAAAAACCAACCAAACTGTCAAAAAAATGTCTGAAAATAACATAGCATGTAGAGACCCGTCATAGTATACAAAGTGATAACAAACCCCAAAACGGCCTAAAACATCATAATTTAGCTTCTTGAAAAAATGGCCAAAAAAGCCATAGTTTAGTATGTGCAGAAAACGTCAAATTTGACATGTCAAAAAAATGTCTGAAAACAACATATTATAGCTTGTAAAGATGCATCATAGTATACAAAGTGGAAATCACACCTAAAAAAGACCAAAAATGTCATATTTTAGCAGTTGAAAAAATGGCCAAAAATGCGATAGTCTAGTATGATGAAAAAATGTCAAATTTTGACATGTCTTAAAAATGGCTCAAAACAACATATGACATAACATAATATGGCTGAAAAAGACATATTACAGCTTGTAGAGATGCATCACAGTATACAAAGTGGAAAAAAAGCCCAAACAGGCACATTACGTCATAATTTAGCATGTCACAAAAATGACCAAAAATGACATACTATATTATGTCAAAAAAGTCAAATATTGACACTTTATAAAAATGGCTGAAAATGACCTACAGCTTGTAGAGATGGACCATAGTATACAAAGTGTAAACAAAGGCCAATCAAGGCCAAAAACATCATAATTTATCATGTTGAAAAAAATGACCAAAAATGCCATACTATAAGATGTCGAATAAGTCCAATTTTGACACGTCATAAAAATAACTGAAAATGACAAATTACAGCTTGTAGAGATGCACCATAGTATACAAAGTGGAAACAGAGCCTAAAACAGGCCAAAAACATCATAATTTAGCATTACAGAAAAGACCAAAAATGCCATACTACAGTATGTCGAAAAATGTCACATTTTGAAATGCCATAAAAATGGCTGAAAACAACATAGCTTGTAGAGATGTGATAGTATACAAAGTGGAAACAAAACCCATGTCAAAACAAATGAACATGTATGATAAAAAAATCTAATTTTGACACGTCATGAAAATGGCTGAAAACAACATATTTGAGCTTGTAGAGATGTACCATAGTATGCAAAGTCTAAACAAAGCCCCAAACAGGCCAAAATGTCATAATTTAGCATGTCAAAAAAAAAGACAAAAAAATGGCATACTATAGTATGTCATAAAAATGACTGAAAATGACATATTATAGCTTGCAGAGTATATATATAGTATTGTATATATATTGTATAGTATACAATGCGGAAACAGGCCAAGAAAGTCATAAATTAACATGGCAGAAAAAGGACCTAAAATACCATACTATAGTATGTCCAAAAATGTCAAAGATTGACACATCCTAAAAATGGCTGAAAACGACATATTATTGCTTGTAGAGATGCGCCATGGCATACAAAAAGGAAAAAAGGCCCAAATAAGCCAAAAAGTCATAATTTAGCGTGTGCAAAATGCCATACTATTTTGACATGTCCCAAAAATGACTGGAAATGCCATATTATAGCTTGTAGAGATGCATCATAGTATAAAAAAAACTGAAAACAAAGGTCAAAAAAGGCTGAAAAAGTCATAATTTAGCATGTTGAAATAATGGCCAAAAATCATATGCTATAACAAGGCAAAAATGTCAAATGTGGACATGTCCCAAAAATAGCTAAAAGTGACATATTATAACTTACAGAGATGTTTCATTGCATAGAAACTGGCAACAAATACCAAAAACGCCAAAAAACATCATAATTTAGCATGTTGAAAAAATGGCCAAAAAACGCATACAGCATAAAATAGCTTGCTTAGTCATAACATAGCATAGGATTTTTTTACGTGATTTCCAGCTGTTTCCAGCTGTTTTTGGGACATGTCGTTTTTGAAACATGTCATTTTTTGACATTTTCGCCACACTATAGCCTTGGCTTTTTTGTGCAATTTTTCAACATTCCATTTTATAATGTCGTTGGCCGTGTTTGCATAATTCTATGCTATGGCGTATCCTAGCACGCTCTTTTACATGGTTTTTTAGCTATTTTTAGCTGTTTTTGGGACATGTAATTTTTTGTGTCAGTTTTTCAACATTCCATTTTGTGATGTTTTTGCAATCATTGCAAAATTCTATGCAATGGCATGTCTAGGCATGCTATTTTATGTGGTTTCCAGCTATTTTCAGCTTTTTTGGGGGGGACATGTCATCTTGTATATGCTTTCCATACTATAGCCTTGCTTTTTGTATCAGTTTTTCAACATTCCATTTTATAATGTTTTTGGCCAGTTTTGCAAAATTCTATGCTATGGCGTGTCTTAGCACACTATTTAATGCAGTTTCCAACTGTTTTCAGCTAGTTTTGGGACATGTCATTTTTTTGACATTTTTGCCATACTATAGCCTTGCTTTTTGGGTCATTGCTTCAGCATGCCATATTATGGTGTTTTTGGCCCTTTTTGCAAAATTCTATGCTATGGCGTGTCTTAGCACACTATTTTACGCTGTTCCCAGCTGTTTTCAGCTGTTTTTGAGACATGTCATTTTTTGACATTTTCGCCATACTATAGCCTTGCTTTTTGTGTCAATTTTTCAACATTCCATTTTATAATGTTATTGGACATTTTTGCAAAATTCTATGCTATGACATTTCTTAGCACAATATTTAATGCGGTTTCCAACTGTTTTTAGCTGTTTTTGGGACATGTCATTTTTTGACATTTTTGCCATACTATAGCCTTGCTTTTTGGGTCATTGCTTCAGCATGCCATATTATGGTGTTTTTGGCCCTTTTTGCAAAATTCTATGCTATGGCGTGTCTTAGCACGCTATTTTACGCTGTTCCCAGCTGTTTTCAGCTGTTTTTGAGACATGTCATTTTTTGACATTTTTGCCATACTATAGCCTTGCTTTTTGGGTCATTGCTTCAGCATGCCATATTATGGTGTTTTTTACCGTTTTCCCAAAATTCTATGCTATGATGTGTCTTAGCATGCTGTTTAAGGCAGTTTCAATCTATTTTCAGCCGTTTTTGGGACATGTCATTTTTTGACATTTTCGCCATACTATAGCCTTGCTTTTTGGGTGATTTTTTTGACACCCGAAATGTGGGTGTTTTGGGCAATCTATGCTATGCTATGCTATGCTTTTGGGCAATTTATGCAACATTCTTTGCTATGGCGCGTCTCAGCACGCTAAGTTGTGCTATTTTAAGTTGTTTTAAGCTGTTTTTGGGACAGGTCATTTTTTGACATTTTTGCCATACTATAGCCTTGCTTTTTGGGCCATTTTTTTGACACCTGAAAATGTGGGTGTTGTTTGCAGTTTTTGCAACATTCTATGCTATGGCGTATCTCTGCACGCTATTTTATGCTGTTTTAAGTTGTTTTAAGCTGTTTTTGGGACAGGTCATTTTTTGACATTTTTGCCATACTATAGCCTTGCTTTTTGGGTGATTTTTGCGACATGCCATATTATGGTGTTTCAGGCAGTTTTTGCAACATTCTTTGCTATGGCGTGTCTCAGCACGCTAAGTTGTGCTATTTTAAATTGTTTTAAGCTTTTTTTGGGACAGGTCATTTTTTGACATTTTCGCCATACTATAGCCTTGCTTTGTGGGTCATTTTTTCAATATGGCATATTATGGTGTTTTTGACTGTTTTTGCAAAATTCTATGCTATGGTGTGTCTTAGCATGCTTTTTCATGCAGTTTCAAGCTATTTTCAGCCGTTTTTGGGACAGGTCATTTTTTGACATTTTTGCCATACTATAGCCTTGCTTTTTGGGTGATTTTTTTGACACCCGAAATGTGGGTGTTTTGGGCAATTTATGCAACATTCTTTGCTATGGCGCGTCTCAGCACGCTAAGTTGTGCTATTTTAAGTTGTTTTAAGCTGTTTTTGGGACAGGTCATTTTTTGACATTTTTGCCATACTATAGCCTTGCTTTTTGGGCCATTTTTTTGACACCTGAAAATGTGGGTGTTGTTTGCAGTTTTTGCAACATTCTATGCTATGGCGTATCTCTGCACGCTATTTTATGCTGTTTTAAGTTGTTTTAAGCTGTTTTTGGGACAGGTCATTTTTTGACATTTTTACCATACTATAGCCTTGCTTTTTGGGTCATTTTTTCGACAACCGAAATGTGGGTGTTTTAGGCAATTTTTGCAACATTCTATGCTATGGCGTGTCTCAGCAGGCTATTTTATGCTATTTTAAGTTGTTTTAAGCTTTTTTTGGGACAGGTCATTTTTTGACTTTTTTGCCATACTATAGCCTTGCTTTTTGGGTCATTTTTGGGACATGCCATATTAATGTGTTTTAGGCAGTTTTTCCAACAATCTATGCTATGGCGTGTCTCAGCACCCTATTTAATGCTATTTTAAGGTTTTTTAAGCTTTTTTTGGGACTGGTCATTTTTTGACATTTTTGCCATACTATAGCCTTGCTTTTTGGGTCATTTTTGCGACATGCTAAATTACGGTGTTTTGGGCAGTTTTTGCAACAATCTATGCTATGGCGTGTCTCAGCACGCTAAGTTATGCTATTTTAAATTGTTTTAAGCTTTTTTTGGGACAGGTCATTTTTTGACATTTTTGCCTTGCTTTTTGGGTCATTTTTGCGACATGCCATATTATGGTGTTTCAGGCAGTTTTTGCAACATTTTTTGCTATGGCGTGTCTCAGCACGCTAAGTTGTGCTATTTTAAGTTGTTTTAAGCTGTTTTTGGGACAGGTCATTTTTTGACATTTTTGCCATACTATAGCCTTGCTTTTTGGGTCATTTTTTCGACACCCGAAATGTGGGTGTTTTAGGCAATTTTTGCAACATTCTATGCTATGGCGTGTCTTAGCAGGCTATTTTATGCTATTTTAAGTTGTTTTAAGCTTTTTTTGGGACAGGTCATTTTTTGACATTTTTGCCATACTATAGCCTTGCTTTTTGGGTCATTTTTGGGACATGCCATATTAATGTGTTTTAGGCAATTTATGCAACATTCGTTGCTATGGCATGTCTCAGCACCCTATTTAATGCTGTTTTAAGTTGTTTTAAGCTGTTTTTGGGACAGGTCATTTTTTGACATTTTTGCCATACTATAACCTTGCTTTTTGGGTCATTTTTGGGACATGCCATATTAATGTGTTTTAGGCAATTTATGCAACATTCGTTGCTATGGCATGTCTCAGCACCCTATTTAATGCTGTTTTAAGTTGTTTTAAGCTGTTTTTGGGACAGGTTATTTTTTGACATTTTTGCCATACTATAGCCTTGCTTTTTGGGTCATTTTTGCGACATGCTATATTTTGGTGTTTTAGGTAGTTTTTCCAACAATCTATGCTATGGCGTGTCTCAGCACGCTAAGTTATGCTATTTTAAATTGTTTTAAGCTTTTTTTGGGACAGGTCATTTTTTGACATTTTTGCCATACTATAGCCTTGCTTTTTGGGTGATTTTTTTGACACCCGAAATGTGGGTGTTTTGGGCAATTTATGCAACATTCTTTGCTATGGTGTGTCTCAGCACGCTAAGTTGTGCTATTTTAAGTTGTTTTAAGCTGTTTTTGGGACAGGTCATTTTTTGACATTTTTGCCATACTATAGCCTTGCTTTTTGGGTCATTTTTTTGACACCCGAAAATGTGGGTGTTGTTTGCAGTTTTTGCAACATTCTTTGCTATGGCGTATCACCGCACGCTATTTTATGCTGTTTTAAGTTGTTTTAAGCTGTTTTTGGGACAGGTCATTTTTTGACATTTTTGCCATACTAAAGCCTTGCTTTTTGGGTCATTTTTTCGACACCCGAAATGTGGGTGTTTTAGGCAATTTTTGCAACATTCTATGCTATGGCGTGTCTTAGCAGGCTATTTTATGCTATTTTAAGTTGTTTTAAGCTTTTTTTGGGACAGGTCATTTTTTGACATTTTTGCCATACTATAGCCTTGCTTTTTGGGTCATTTTTGGGACATGCCATATTAATGTGTTTTAGGCAATTTATGCAACATTCGTTGCTATGGCATGTCTCAGCACCCTATTTAATGCTGTTTTAAGTTGTTTTAAGCTGTTTTTGGGACAGGTCATTTTTTGACATTTTTGCCATACTATAGCCTTGCTTTTTGGGTCATTTTTGGGACATGCCATATTAATGTGTTTTAGGCAATTTATGCAACATTCGTTGCTATGGCATGTCTCAGCACCCTATTTAATGCTGTTTTAAGTTGTTTTAAGCTGTTTTTGGGACAGGTTATTTTTTGACATTTTTGCCATACTATAGCCTTGCTTTTTGGGTCATTTTTTCGACAACCGAAATGTGGGTGTTTTAGGCAATTTTTGCAACATTCTATGCTATGGCGTGTCTCAGCACGCTAAGTTGTGCTATTTTAAGTTGTTTTAAGCTGTTTTTGGGACAGGTCATTTTTTGACATTTTTACCATACTATAGCCTTGCTTTTTGGGTCATTTTTTCGACAACCGAAATGTGGGTGTTTTAGGCAATTTTTGCAACATTCTATGCTATGGCGTGTCTCAGCAGGCTATTTTATGCTATTTTAAGTTGTTTTAAGCTTTTTTTGGGACAGGTCATTTTTTGACTTTTTTGCCATACTATAGCCTTGCTTTTTGGGTCATTTTTGGGACATGCCATATTAATGTGTTTTAGGCAGTTTTTCCAACAATCTATGCTATGGCGTGTCTCAGCACCCTATTTAATGCTATTTTAAGGTTTTTTAAGCTTTTTTTGGGACTGGTCATTTTTTGACATTTTTGCCATACTATAGCCTTGCTTTTTGGGTGATTTTTGCAACATGCCATATTAATGTGTTTTAGGCAGTTTTTGCAACATTCTTTGCTATTTGCGTGTCTCAGCATGCTATTTAATGCTGTTTTAACTTGTTTTAAGCTGTTTTTGGGACAGGTCATTTTTTGACATTTTTGCCATACTATAGCCTTGCTTTTTGGGTCATTTTTGAGACATGCTAAATTACGGTGTTTTGGGCAGTTTTTGCAACAATCTATGCTATGGCGTGTCTCAGCACGCTAAGTTATGCTATTTTAAATTGTTTTAAGCTTTTTTTGGGACAGGTCATTTTTTGACATTTTTGCCATACTATAGCCTTGCTTTTTGGGTGATTTTTTGATACCCGAAATGTGGGTGTTTTGGGCAATTTATGCAACATTCTTTGCTATGGCGTGTCTCAGCACGCTAAGTTGTGCTATTTTAAGTTGTTTTAAGCTGTTTTTGGGACAGGCCATTTTTGGACATTTTTGCCATACTATAGCCTTGCTTTTTGGGTCATTTTTTTGACACCCGAAAATGTGGGTGTTGTTTGCAGTTTTTGCAACATTCTTTGCTATGGCGTATCTCCGCACGCTATTTTATGCTGTTTTAAGTTGTTTTAAGCTGTTTTTGGGACAGGTCATTTTTTGACATTTTTGCCATACTATAGCCTTGCTTTTTGGGAGATTTTTGCGACATGCCATATTATGGTGTTTCAGGCAGTTTTTTTCAAAATTCTTTGCTATGGCGTGTCTCAGCACGCTAAGTTGTGCTATTTTAAGTTGTTTTAAGCTGTTTTTGGGACAGGTCATTTTTTGACATTTTTGCCATACTATAGCCTTGCTTTTTGGGTCATTTTTGCGACATGCCATATTATGGTGTTTTTGGTTGTTTATGCAATATTCTATGCTATGGCGCGTCTCAGCACGCTAAGTTGTGCTATTTTAAGTTGTTTTAACCTGTTTTTGGGACAGATCATTTTTTGACATTTTTGCCATACTATAGCCTTGCTTTTTCGGTGATTTTTGCAACATGCCATATTAATGTGTTTTAGGCAGTTTTTGCAACATTCTTTGCTATTTGCGTGTCTCAGCATGCTATTTAATGCTGTTTTAACTTGTTTTAAGCTGTTTTTGGGACAGGTCATTTTTTGACATTTTTGCCATACTATAGCCTTGCTTTTTGGGTCATTTTTGAGACATGCTAAATTACGGTGTTTTGGGCAGTTTTTGCAACAATCTATGCTATGGCGTGTCTCAGCACGCTAAGTTATGCTATTTTAAATTGTTTTAAGCTTTTTTTGGGACAGGTCATTTTTTGACATTTTTGCCATACTATAGCCTTGCTTTTTGGGTGATTTTTTGATACCCGAAATGTGGGTGTTTTGGGCAATTTATGCAACATTCTTTGCTATGGCGTGTCTCAGCACGCTAAGTTGTGCTATTTTAAGTTGTTTTAAGCTGTTTTTGGGACAGGCCATTTTTGGACATTTTTGCCATACTATAGCCTTGCTTTTTGGGTCATTTTTTTGACACCCGAAAATGTGGGTGTTGTTTGCAGTTTTTGCAACATTCTTTGCTATGGCGTATCTCCGCACGCTATTTTATGCTGTTTTAAGTTGTTTTAAGCTGTTTTTGGGACAGGTCATTTTTTGACATTTTTGCCATACTATAGCCTTGCTTTTTGGGAGATTTTTGCGACATGCCATATTATGGTGTTTCAGGCAGTTTTTTTCAAAATTCTTTGCTATGGCGTGTCTCAGCACGCTAAGTTGTGCTATTTTAAGTTGTTTTAAGCTGTTTTTGGGACAGGTCATTTTTTGACATTTTTGCCATACTATAGCCTTGCTTTTTGGGTCATTTTTGCGACATGCCATATTATGGTGTTTTTGGTTGTTTATGCAATATTCTATGCTATGGCGTGTCTTAGCACGCTAAGTTGTGCTATTTTAAGTTGTTTTAAGCTGTTTTTGGGACAGGTCATTTTTTGACACTTTTGCCATACTATAGCCTTGCTTTTTGGGTCATTGCTTAAGCATGCCATATTATGGTGTTTTTGGCCCTTTTTGCAAAATTCTATGCTGTGGCGTGTCTTAGCACGCTATTTTCTGGGGATTCCAACTGTTTTCAGCTGTTGTTACAGCCACACACACACACACAACACAGGTCAGAGAGTGTCCGAACACATTAAATAATGCCACACGGATCCACGGGGCAAAAAAACCTGTTTTTATTTAACAAACTCTTTAACCAACAAGTAATCAAAAACCAAAAGAGGGAGTTGGAGACCCCGGCAAAAACACATAAAAGTTGGGGCATCGCTGGGCCAACCACGCAATGGGCCGTCGGACCCAGCTCATCCCCCTAATAAAAGAAAACACTTTTAAACAAAGATCGAAACCCTGGGCTGCCGGTCCTCCAATTCCAAACAGAATGTAAGAAAAGGAAGCTCAACAGAGGGCCATTCGCTCTGCTGTTTCCGAGTGTTTGCTGTCCAGCGCGTGGACCCTGAATCACACCTTCAACACCAAGACAGCTCGAGTGTCATCATCACACTGCCTTGTATTGCCCTACTGTGATTTGGAGCACCTAGAGGAGGAGAGAAACACACACATTTTTTGACATTGTTGCCACACCATGGCCTTGCATTTTGGGTCAAGTTTTCTACATTCCATTTTATGATGTTTTTGGCCACATTTGCTAAATTTTATGCAATAGCATGCATCAGCATGCTATTTTACTCGGTTTCTAGCTGTTTTTAGCTTTTTTTGGGACATGTCATTTTTTGACATTTTTGCCATACTATAGCCTTGCTTTTTGTGTCAATTTTTCAACATTCCATTCTATGATGTTATTGGACATTTTTGCAAAATTCTATGCTATGGCGTGTCTTAGCACGCTATTTTACGCTGTTCCCAGCTGTTTTCAGCTGTTTTTGAGACATGTCATTTTTTGACATTTTTCCCATGCTATAGCCTTGCTTTGTGGGTCATTTTTTCAATATGGCATATTATGGTGTTTTTGACTGTTTTTACAAAATTCTATGCTATGGTGTGTCTTAGCATGCTATTTTATGCAGTTTCAAGCTATTTTCAGCCGTTTTTGGGACATGTAATTTTTTGAAATTTTTGCCATACTATAGCCTTGCTTTGTGGGTCATTGCTTCAGCATGCCATATTATGGTGTTTTTGGCCCTTTTTTGCAAAATTCTATGCTATGGCGTGTCTTAGCACGCTATGTTACGCTGTTATCAGCTGTTTTCAGCTGTTTTTGAGATATGTCATTTTTTGACATTTTTGCCATACTATAGCCTTGCTTTTTGGGTGATTTTTGCGACATGCCATATTATGGTGTTTCAGGCAGTTTTTGCAACATTCTTTGCTATGGCGTGTCTCAGCACGCTAAGTTGTGCTATTTTAAGTTGTTTTAAGCTGTTTTTGGGACAGGTCATTTTTTGACATTTTTGCCATACTATAGCCTTGCTTTTTGGGTCATTTTTTTGACACCCGAAAATGTGGGTGTTGTTTGCAGTTTTTGCAACATTCTTTGCTATGGCGTATCTCTGCACGCTATTTTATGCTGTTTTAAGTTGTTTTAAGCTGTTTTTGGGACAGGTCATTTTTTGACATTTTTGCCATACTATAGCCTTGCTTTTTGGGTCATTTTTGCGACATGCCATATTATGGTGTTTCAGGCAGTTTTTGCAACATTTTTTGCTATGGCGTGTCTCAGCACGCTAAGTTGTGCTATTTTAAGTTGTTTTAAGCTGTTTTTGGGACAGGTCATTTTTTGACATTTTTGCCATACTATAGCCTTGCTTTTTGGGTCATTTTTGCGACATGCCATATTATGGTGTTTTTGGTTGTTTATGCAACATTCTATGCTATGGCGCGTCTCAGCACGCTAAGTTGTGCTATTTTAAGTTGTTTTAACCTGTTTTTGGGACAGGTCATTTTTTGACATTTTTGCCATACTATAGCCTTGCTTTTTCGGTGATTTTTGCAACATGCCACATTAATGTGTTTTAGGCAGTTTTTGCAACATTCTTTGCTATTGGCGTGTCTCAGCATGCTATTTTATGATATTTTAAGTTGTTTTAAGCTGTTTTTGGGACAGGTCATTTTTTGACATTTTTGCCATACTATAGCCTTGCTTTTTGGGTCATTTTTGCGACATGCTATAATATGGTGTTTTAGGCAGTTTTTGCAACATTCTATGCTATGGCATGTCTCAGCACGCTATTTAATGCTGTTTTAACTTGTTTTAAGCTGTTTTTGGGACATGTCATTTTTTGACATTTTTGCCATACCATAGCCTTGCTTTTTGGGTCATTTTTGGAACATGCCATATTAATGTGTTTTAGGCAATTTATGCAACATTCGTTGCTATGGCATGTCTCAGCACCCTATTTAATGCTGTTTTAAGTTGTTTTAAGCTGTTTTTGGGACAGGTAATTTTTCGACATTTTTGCCATACTATAGCCTTGCTTTTTGGGTCATTTTTGCGACATGCTATATTTTGGTGTTTTAGGTAGTTTTTCCAACAATCTATGCTATGGCGTGTCTCAGCACACTATTTTATGCTATTTTAAGGTTTTTTAAGCTTTTTTTGGGACAGGTCATTTTTTGACATTTTTGCCATTGGGTCATTTTTGCGACATGCTAAATTACGGTGTTTTGGGTTGTTTTTGCAACAATCTATGCTATGGCGTGTCTCAGCACGCTAAGTTATGCTATTTTAAATTGTTTTAAGCTTTTTTTGGGACAGGTCATTTTTTGACATTTTTGCCATACTATAGCCTTGCTTTTTGGGTCATTTTTGCGACACCCGAAATGTGGGTGTTTTAGGCAATTTATGCAAAATTCTTTGCTATGGCGTGTCTCAGCACGCTAAGTTGTGCTATTTTAAGTTGTTTTAAGCTGTTTTTGGGACAGGTCATTTTTTGACATTTTTGCCATACTATAGCCTTGCTTTTTGGGTCATTTTTTCGACACCCGAAATGTGGGTGTTGTTTGTAGTTTTTGCAACATTCTTTGCTATGGCGTGTCTCAGCACGCTATTTTATGCAGTTTTAAGTTGTTTTCAACTGTGTTTGGGACAGGTCATTTTTTTGATATTTTTGCCATACTTTTTGGGTCATTTTTGTGACATGCTATAATATGGTGTTTTAGGCAGTTTTTGCAACAATCTATGCTATGGCGTGTCTCAGCAGGCTATTTTATGCTGGATTAAGAAGTTTTAAGCTTTTTTTGGGACAGGTCATTTTTTGACATTTTTGCCATACTATAGCCTTGCTTTTTGGGTCATTTTTGCGACATGCTATAATATGGTGTTTTAGGCAGTTTTTGCAACAATCTATGCTATGGCGTGTCTCAGCACGCTATTTTATGCTATTTTAAGGTTTTTTAAGCTGTTTTTGGGACAGGTCATTTTTTGACATTTTTGCCATACTATAGCCTTGCTTTTTGGGTCATTTTTTCGACACCCGAAATGTGGGTGTTGTTTGTAGTTTTTGCAACATTCTTTGCTATGGCGTGTCTCAGCATGCTATTTTATGCTGTTTTAAGGTGTTTTCAAATGTTTTTGAACCAGGTCATTTTTTGACATTTTTGCCATACTATAGCCTTGCTTTTTCAGTGATTTTTGCAACATGCCATATTAATGTGTTTTAGGCAGTTTTTGCAACATTCTTTGCTATGGCGTGTCTCAGCACGCTATGTCATGCAGTTTTAAGTTGTTTTCAACTGTGTTTGGGACAGGTCATTTTTTGACATTTTTGCCATACTATAGCCTTGTTTTTTGGGTCATTTTTGCGACATACTATAATAATGTGTTTTAGGCAGTGTTTGCAACAATCTATGCTATGGCGTGTCTCAGCACGCTATTTTATGCTATTTTAAGTTGTTTTAAGCTGTTTTTGGGACAGGTCATTTTTTGACATTTTTGCCATACTGTACCCTTGTTTTTTGGGTCATTTTTGCGACATGCTATAATCGTGTTTTAGGCAGTTTTTGCAACAATCTATGCTATGGCGTGTCTCAGCACACTATTTTATGCTATTTTAAGCAGTTTTAAGCAGTTTTTGGGACAGGTCATTTTTTGACATTTTTGCCATACTATAGCCTTGCTTTTTGGGTCATTTTTGCGACATGCTAAATTACGGTGTTTTGGGCAGTTTTTGCAACAATCTATGCTATGGCGTGTCACAGCACACTAAGTTATGCTATTTTAAATTGTTTTAAGCTGTTTTTGGGACAGGTCATTTTTTGACATTTTTGCCATACTATAGCCTTGCTTTTTGGGTCATTTTCTCGACACCCGAAATGTGGGTGTTTTAGGCAATTTATGCAACATTCTTTGCTATGGCGTGTGTCAGCACGCTAAGTTATGCTATTTGAAGTTGTTTCAAGCTGTTTTTGGGACAGGTCATTTTTTGACATTTTTGCCATACTATAGCCTTGCTTTTTGGGTCATTTTTGCGACACCCGAAATGTGGGTGTTTTAGGCAATTTATGCAAAATTCTTTGCTATGGCGTGTCTCAGCACGCTAAGTTGTGCTATTTTAAGTTGTTTTAAGCTGTTTTTGGGACAGGTCATTTTTTGACATTTTTGCCATACTATAGCCTTGCTTTTTGGGTCATTTTTTCGACACCCGAAATGTGGGTGTTGTTTGTAGTTTTTGCAACATTCTTTGCTATGGCGTGTCTCAGCACGCTATTTTATGCAGTTTTAAGTTGTTTTCAACTGTGTTTGGGACAGGTCATTTTTTTGATATTTTTGCCATACTTTTTGGGTCATTTTTGTGACATGCTATAATATGGTGTTTTAGGCAGTTTTTGCAACAATCTATGCTATGGCGTGTCTCAGCAGGCTATTTTATGCTGGATTAAGAAGTTTTAAGCTTTTTTTGGGACAGGTCATTTTTTGACATTTTTGCCATACTATAGCCTTGCTTTTTGGGTCATTTTTGCGACATGCTATAATATGGTGTTTTAGGCAGTTTTTGCAACAATCTATGCTATGGCGTGTCTCAGCACGCTATTTTATGCTATTTTAAGGTTTTTTAAGCTGTTTTTGGGACAGGTCATTTTTTGACATTTTTGCCATACTATAGCCTTGCTTTTTGGGTCATTTTTTCGACACCCGAAATGTGGGTGTTGTTTGTAGTTTTTGCAACATTCTTTGCTATGGCGTGTCTCAGCATGCTATTTTATGCTGTTTTAAGGTGTTTTCAAATGTTTTTGAACCAGGTCATTTTTTAACATTTTTGCCATACTATAGCCTTGCTTTTTCAGTGATTTTTGCAACATGCCATATTAATGTGTTTTAGGCAGTGTTTGCAACAATCTATGCTATGGCGTGTCTCAGCACGCTATTTTATGCTATTTTAAGTTGTTTTAAGCTGTTTTTGGGACAGGTCATTTTTTGACATTTTTGCCATACTGTACCCTTGTTTTTTGGGTCATTTTTGCGACATGCTATAATCATGTGTTTTAGGCAGTTTTTGCAACAATCTATGCTATGGCGTGTCTCAGCACACTATTTTATGCTATTTTAAGCAGTTTTAAGCAGTTTTTGGGACAGGTCATTTTTTGACATTTTTGCCATACTATAGCCTTGCTTTTTGGGTCATTTTTGCGACATGCTAAATTACGGTGTTTTGGGCAGTTTTTGCAACAATCTATGCTATGGCGTGTCACAGCACACTAAGTTATGCTATTTTAAATTGTTTTAAGCTGTTTTTGGGACAGGTCATTTTTTGACATTTTTGCCATACTATAGCCTTGCTTTTTGGGTCATTTTCTCGACACCCGAAATGTGGGTGTTTTAGGCAATTTATGCAACATTCTTTGCTATGGCGTGTGTCAGCACGCTAAGTTATGCTATTTGAAGTTGTTTCAAGCTTTTTTTGGGACAGGTCATTTTTTGACATTTTTGCCATACTATAGCCTTGCTTTTTGGGTCATTTTTGCGACATGCTATATTATGGTGTTTTAGGCAGTTTTTGCAACAATCTATGCTATGGCGTGTCTCAGCAGGCTATTTTATGCTAGATTAAGCAGTTTTAAGCAGTTTTTGGGACAGGTCATTTTTTGACATTTTTGCCATACTATAGCCTTGCTTTTTGGGTCATTTTTGCGACATGCTAAATTACGGTGTTTTGGGTTGTTTTTGCAACAATCTATGGTATGGCGTGTCTCAGCACGCTAAGTTATGCTATTTTAAATTGTTTTTAGCTTTTTTTGGGACAGGTCATTTTTTGACATTTTTGCCATACTATAGCCTTGCTTTTTGGGTCAATTTTTCAACATTCCATTTTAAATGTGGGTGTTTTAGGCAATTTATGCAAAATTCTTTGCTATGGCGTGTCTCAGCGCGCTAAGTTGTGCTATTTTAAGTTGTTTTAAGCTGTTTTTGGGACAGGTCATTTTTTGACATTTTTGCCATACTATAGCCTTGCTTTTTGGGTCATTTTTGCGACATGCTATAATATGGTGTTTTAGGCAGTTTTTGCAACAATCTATGCTATGGCGTGTCTCAGCACGCTATTTTATGCTATTTTAAGGTTTTTTAAGCTGTTTTTGGGACAGGTCATTTTTTGACATTTTTGCCATACTATAGCCTTGCTTTTTGGGTCATTTTTGAGCATTCTGAAATGTGGGTGTTGTTTGTAGTTTTTGCAACATTCTTTGCTATGGCGTGTCTCAGCATGCTATTTTATGCTGTTTTAAGGTGTTTTCAAATGTTTTTGAACCAGGTCATTTTTTGACATTTTTGCCATACTATAGCCTTGCTTTTTCAGTGATTTTTGCAACATGCCATATTAATGTGTTTTAGGCAGTTTTTGCAACATTCTTTGCTATGGCGTGTCTCAGCACGCTATTTCATGCAGTTTTAAGTTGTTTTCAACTGTGTTTGGGACAGGTCATTTTTTGACATTTTTGCCATACTATAGCCTTGTTTTTTGGGTCATTTTTGCGACATACTATAATAATGTGTTTTAGGCAGTGTTTGCAACAATCTATGCTATGGCGTGTCTCAGCACGCTATTTTATGCTATTTTAAGTTGTTTTAAGCTGTTTTTGGGACAGGTCATTTTTTGACATTTTTGCCATACTGTACCCTTGTTTTTTGGGTCATTTTTGCGACATGCTATAATATGGTGTTTTAGGCAGTTTTTGCAACAAACTATGCTATGGCGTGTCTCAGCAGGCTATTTTATGCTGGATTAAGAAGTTTTAAGCTTTTTTTGGGACACGTCATTTTTTGACATTTTTGCCATACTATAGCCTTGCTTTTTGGGTCATTTTTGCGACATGCTATAATAATGTGTTTTAGGCAGTGTTTGCAACAATCTATGCTATGGCGTGTCTCAGCACGCTATTTTATGCTATTTTATGCTATTTTAAGGTTTTTTAAGCTGTTTTTGGGACAGGTCATTTTTTGACATTTTTGCCATACTATAGCCTTGCTTTTTGGGTCATTTTTTCGACACCCGAAATGTGGGTGTTGTTTGTAGTTTTTGCAACATTCTTTGCTATGGCAGTCTCAGCATGCTATTTTATGCAGTTTTATGTTGTTTTCAACTGTTTTTGGGACAGGTCTTTTTTTGACATTTTTGCCATACTATAGACTTGCTTTTTGGGTCATTTTTGCGACATGCTATAATATGGTGTTTTAGGCAGTTTTTGCAACAATCTATGCTATGGCGTGTCTCAGCAGGCTATTTTATGCTATTTTAAATTGTTTTAAGCTTTTTTTGGGACACGTCATTTTTGGACATTTTTGCCATACTATAGACTTGCTTTTTGGGTCATTTTTGGGACATGCCATATTAATGTGTTTTAGGCAATTTATGCAACATTCGTTGTTATGGCATGTCTCAGCACCATATTTAATGCTGTTTTACATTGTTTTAAGCTGTTTTTGGGACAGGTCATTTTTTGACATTTTTGCCATATACTATAGACTTGCTTTTTGGGTCATTTTTGCGACATGCTATATTTTGGTGTTTTAGGTAGTTTTTCCAACAATCTATGCTATGGCGTGTCTCAGCACACTACTTTATGCTATTTTAAGGTTTTTTAAGCTTTTTTTGGGACTGGTCATTTTTTGACATTTTTGCCATACTATAGCCTTGCTTTTTGGGTCATTTTTCAACATTCCATTCGAAATGTTGGTGTTGTTTGTAGTTTTTGCAACATTCTTTGCTATGGCGTGTCTCAGCACGCTATTTTATGCAGTTTTAAGTTGTTTTCAACTGTGTTTGGGACAGGTCATTTTTTTTTCACATTTTTGCCATACTATAGCCTTGCTTTTTGGGTCATTTTTTCGACACCCAAAATGTGGGTGTTGTTTGTAGTTTTTGCAACATTCTTTGCTATGGCGTGTCTCAGCATGCAATTTTATGCTGTTTTAAGGTGTTTTCAAATGTTTTTGAACCAGGTCATTTTTTGACATTTTTGCCATACTATAGCCTTAGTTTTTTAATGTGTTTTTTGCAACATGCCATATTAATGTGTTTTAGGCAGTTTTTGCAACAAACTATGCTATGGCGCGTCTCAGCAGGCTATTTTATGCTGGATTAAGAAGTTTTAAGCTTTTTTTGGGACACGTCATTTTTTGACATTTTTGCCATACTATAGCCTTGTTTTTTGGGTCATTTTTGCGACATGCTATAATAATGTGTTTCAGGCAGTTTTTGCAACAATCTATGCTATGGCGTGTCTCAGCACGCTATTTTATGCTATTTTAAGGTTTTTTAAGCTGTTTTTGGGACAGGTCATTTTTTGACATTTTTGCCATACTATAGCCTTGCTTTTTGGGTCATTTTTTCGACACCCGAAATGTGGGTGTTGTTTGTAGTTTTTGCAACATTCTTTGCTATGGCGTGTCTCAGCATGCTATTTTATGCTGTTTTAAGGTGTTTTCAAATGTTTTTGAACCAGGTCATTTTTTGACATTTTTGCCATACTATAGCCTTGCTTTTTCAGTGATTTTTGCAACATGCCATATTAATGTGTTTTAGGCAGTTTTTGCAACATTCATTGCTATGGCGTGTCTCAGCACGCTATTTTATGCTATTTTAAAGTTTTTTAAGCTTTTTTTGGGACTGGTCATTTTTTGACATTTTTGCCATACTATAGCCTTGCTTTTTGGGTCATTTTTGCGACATGCTATAATATGGTGTTTTAGGCAGTTTTTGCAACAAACTATGCTATGGCGTGTCTCAGCAGGCTATTTTATGCTGGATTAAGAAGTTTTAAGCTTTTTTTGGGACAGGTCATTTTTTGACATTTTTGCCATACTATAGCCTTGCTTTTTGGGCCATTTTTTTGACACCTGAAAATGTGGGTGTTGTTTGCAGTTTTTGCAACATTCTATGCTATGGCGTATCTCTGCACGCTATTTTATGCTGTTTTAAGTTGTTTTAAGCTGTTTTTGGGGCAGGTCATTTTTTGACATTTCTGCCATACTATAGCCTTGCTTTTTGGGTGATTTTTGCGACATGCCATATTATGGTGTTTCAGGCAGTTTTTGCAACATTCTTTGCTATGGCGTGTCTCAGCACGCTAAGTTGTGCTATTTTAAATTGTTTTAAGCTTTTTTTGGGACAGGTCATTTTTTGACATTTTCGCCGTACTATAGCCTTGCTTTGTGGGTCATTTTTTCAATATGGCATATTATGGTGTTTTTGACTGTGTTTGCAAAATTCTATGCTATGGTGTGTCTTAGCATGCTACTTTATGCAGTTTCAAGCTATTTTCAGCCGTTTTTGGGACAGGTCATTTTTTGCCATTTTTGCCATACTATAGCCTTGCTTTTTGGGTGATTTTTTTGACACCCGAAATGTGGGTGTTTTGGGCAATTTATGCAACATTCTTTGCTATGGCGCGTCTCAGCACGCTAAGTTGTGCTATTTTAAGTTGTTTTAACCTGTTTTTGGGACAGGTCATTTTTTGACATTTTTGCCATACTATAGCCTTGTTTTTTGGGTCATTTTTGCGACATGCTATAATAATGTGTTTTAGGCAGTGTTTGCAACAATCTATGCTATGGCGTGTCTCAGCAGGCTATTTTATGCTATTTTAAGGTTTTTTAAGCTGTTTTTGGGACAGGTCATTTTTTGACATTTTTGCCATACTATAGCCTTGCTTTTTGGGTCATTTTTCAACATTCCGAAATGTGGGTGTTGTTTGTAGTTTTTGCAACATTCTTTGCTATGGCGTGTCTCAGCATGCTATTTTATGCTGTTTTAAGGTGTTTTCAAATGTTTTTGAACCAGGTCATTTTTTGACATTTTTGCCATACTATAGCCTTGCTTTTTTGTGTCAATTTTTCAACATGCCATATTAATGTGTTTTAGGCAGTTTTTGCAACATTCATTGCTATGGCGTGTCTCAGCACGCTATTTTATGCTATTTTAAAGTTTTTTAAGCTTTTTTTGGGACTGGTCATTTTTTGACATTTTTGCCATACTATAGCCTTGCTTTTTGGGTCATTTTTTCGACACCCGAAATGTGGGTATTTTAGGCAATTTATGCAACATTCTATGCTATGGCGTGTCTCAGCACGTTAAGTTGTGCTATTTGAAGTTGTTTCAAGCTTTTTTTTGGGACAGGTCATTTTTTGACATTTTTGCCATACTGTAGCCTTGCTTTTTGGGTGATTTTTGCGACATGTTATATTATGGTGTTTTAGGCAGTTTTTGCAACAATCTATCCTATGGCGTGTCTCAGCACGCTAAGTTGTGCTATTTTAAGTTGTTTTAAGCTGTTTTTGGGACAGGTCATTTTTTGACATTTTTGCCATACTATAGCCTTGCTTTTTGGGTCATTTTTTTGACACCCGAAAATGTGGGTGTTGTTTGCAGTTTTTACAACATTCTTTGCTATGGCGTATCTCTGCACGCTATTTTATGCTATTATGGTGTTTTCAAATGTTTTTGAGACATGTCATTTTTTGACATTTTTGCCATACTATAGCCTTGCTTTTTGTGTCAATTTTTCAACATTCCATTCTATGATGTTATTGGACATTTTTGCAAAATTCTATGCTATGGTGTGTCTTAGCACGCTATTTTACGCTGTTCCCAGCTGTTTTCAGCTAGTTTTGGGACATGTCATTTTTTTGACATTTTTGCCATACTATAGCCTTGCTTTTTGGGTCATTTTTTCAACATGGCATATTATGGTGTTTTTGATTATTTTTGAAAAAATTCTATGCTATGATGTGTCTTAGCATGCTGTTTAAGGCAGTTTCAATCTATTTTCAGCCGTTTTTGGGACATGTCATTTTTTGACATTTTCGCCATACTATAGCCTTGCTTTTTGGGTCATTGCTTCAGCATGCCATATTATGGTGTTTTTGGCCCTTTTTGCAAAATTCTATGCTATGGCGTGTCTTAGCACGCTATTTTACGCTGTTCCCAGCTGTTTTCAGCTGTTTTTGAGACATGTCATTTTTTGACATTTTCGCCATACTATAGCCTTGCTTTTTGTGTCAATTTTTCAACATGCCATATTAAGGTGTTTTTGACTGTTTTCACCAAATTCTATGCTATGGTTGGTCTTAGCACGCTATTTCACATGTATTCCTGCTGTTTTTAGCTAGTTTTTGGACATGTCATTTTTTTTTACATTTTTGCCATACTATAGCCTTGCTTTTTGTGTCAATTTTTCAACATGCCATATTAAGGTGTTTTTCACCGTTTTCCCAAAATTCTATGCTATGGCTGGTCTTAGCACGCTATTTCACACGTATTCCTGCTGTGTTTAGCTAGTTTTTCGACATGTCATTTTTTTACATTTTCGCCATACTATAGCCTTGCTTTGTGGGTCAGTTTTTCAACATGGCATATTGTGGTGTTTTTGACTGTTTTTGCAAAATTCTATGCTATGGCGTGTCTTACCGCACTATTTCAAACTTTTTCCTGCTGTTTTTAGCTAATTCTGGGACATGTCATTTTTTGACATTTTCTCCATATTATAGCCTTGCTTTTTGTGTCAAATTTTCAGCATTCCATTTTATGATGTTTTTTGCAATTTTTTCAAAATTCTGTGCTACAGCGTGTCTTTACAAGCTATTTTATGCAGTTTCTAGCTGTTTTCAGCCATTTTTGGGACATATCATTTTTTGACATTTTTGCCATACTATAGCCTTGCTTTTTGGGTCATTTCTTCAACATGCCATATTATGGTGTTTTTGGTCCTTTTTGCAAAATTCTATGCTATGGCGTGTCTTAGCACACTATTTTACGCTGTTCCCAGCTGTGTTTAGCTAGTTTTTGAGACATGTCATTTTTTGACATTTGCGGCATACTATAGCCTTGCTTTGTGGGTCATTGCTTCAGCATGCCACATTATGGTGTTTTTGGCCCTTTTTGCAAAATTCTATGCTGTGGCGTGTCTTAGCACGCTATTTTACGCTGTTCCTAGCTGTGTTTAGCTAGTTTTTGAGACATGTCATTTTTTGACATTTTCGCCATACTATAGCCTTGCTTTGTGGGTCATTGCTTCAGCATGCCATATTATGGTGTTTTTGGCCCTTTTTGCAAAATTCTATGCTATGACATTTCTTAGCACAATATTTAATGCGGTTTCCAACTGTTTTTAGCTGTTTTTGGGACATGTCATTTTTTGACATTTTCGCCATACTATAGCCTTGCTTTTTGTGTCAATTTTTTGACATGCCATATTAAGGTGTTTTTCACCGTTTTCCCAGAATTCTAGGCTGTGGCTGGTCTTAGCACGCTATTTTACGCTGTTCCCAGCTGTGTTTAGCTAGTTTTTGAGACATGTCATTTTTTGACATTTTCGCCATACTATAGCCTTGCTTTGTGGGTCATTTTTTCAATATGTCATATTATGGTGTTTTTGACTGTTTTTGCAAAATTCTATGCTATGGTGTGTCTTAGCACGCTATTTTACGCTGTTCCCAGCTGTTTTCAGCTGTTTTTGAGACATGTCATTTTTTGACATTTTTGCCATACTATAGCCTTGCTTTTTGTGTCAATTTTTCAACATGCCATATTAAGGTGTTCTTGACTGTTTTCCCCAAATTCTATGCTATGGCTGGTCTTAGCACGCTATTTCACACGTATTCCTGCTGTTTTTAGCTAGTTTTTGGACATGTCATTTTTTGACATTTTCGCCATACTATAGCCTTGCTTTGTGGGTCATTTTTTCAACATGGCATATTATGGTGTTTTTGACTGTTTTTGCAAAATTCTATGCTATGGCGTGTCTTACCGCACTATTTCACACTTTTTCCTGCTGTTTTTAGCTAATTCTGGGACATGTCATTTTTTGACATTTTCGCCATACTATAGCCTTGCTTTTCATTTCAAATTTTGAGCATTCCATTTTATGATGTTTTTTGACATTTTTTTCAAAATTCTATGCTACAGTGTATCTTAACAAGCTATTTTATATAGTTGCCAGCTGTTTTCAGCCATTTTTGGGACATATCATTTTTTGACATTTTTGCCATACTATAGCCTTGCTTTTTGGGTCATTGCTTCAGCATGCCAGATTATGGTGTTTTTGGCCCTTTTTGCAAAATTCTATGCTATGGCATGTCTTAGCACACTATTTTACGCTGTTCCCAGCTGTTATCAGCTTTTTTTGAGCCATGTCATTTTTTGACATTTTCGCCATACTATAGCCTTGCTTTTTGTGTCAATTTTTCAACATGTTATTGGACATTTTTGCAAAATTCTATGCTATGACATTTCTTAGCACAATATTTAATGCGGTTTCCAACTGTTTTTAGCTTTTTTTGGGACATGTCATTTTTTGACATTTTTGCCATACTATAGCCTTGCTTTTTGTGTCAATTTTTCAACATGCCATATTAAGGTGTTTTTGACCATTTTCCCAAAATTCTATGCTATGGCGTGTCTTAGCACGCTATTTCACACGTATTCCTGCTGTTTTTAGCTAGTTTTTGGACATGCCATTTTTTGACATTTTCGCCATACTATAGCCTTGCTTTGTGAGTCATTGCTTCAGCATGCCATATTATGGTGTTTTTGGCCCTTTTTGCAAAATTCTATGCAATGACATTTCTTAGCACAATATTTAATGCGGTTTCCAACTGTTTTTAGCTTTTTTTGGGACATGTCATTTTTTGACATTTTCGCCATACTATAGCCTTGCTTTTTGTATCAGTTTTTCAACATTCCATTTTATAATGTTTTTTTTACTTTTGTTGTTGCAAAATTCTATGCTATGGCGTGTCTTAGTGCACTATTTCACACTTTTTCCTGCTGTTTTGAGATAGTTTTGGGACATGTAATATTTTCACATTTTGGCCATACTATAGCCTTGCTTTGTGGGTCATTTTTTCAATATGGCATATTATGGTGTTTTTGACTGTTTTTGCAAAATTCTATGCTATGGTGTGCCTTAGCATGCTATTTTACACAGTTTCAAGCTGTTTTCAGCCATTTTTGGGACATATCATTTTTTGACATTTTCCCCAGAATTTTGCAAAAATGGCCAAAAACATCATAAAATTGAATCTCGACAAAATGACACAAAATGCAAGGCTATAGCATGGCGAAAATGTCAAAAAATGACATGTCCCCAAAACAGCTGAAAACAGCTGAAAGTGGCATAAAATGGCATGCTTAAACACACCATAGCAAAGAATATGCAAAAATGATGAAAAACACCACAATATTGCATGTTGAAAAAATGATCCAAAAAGCAAGGTGTATGGTGAAAATGTCAAGAAATGACATGTTGTAAAAACTGCTGAAAACAGGTGGAAACTGCATAAAATAAAGTACTAAGACACGCCATAGCATAGCATTTGCTAAAACAAAACACCATAATAGTATGGCGAAAATGTCAAAAAATGACCCGTCCCAAAAACAGCTTGATATAGCGTGAAATAGAATGCTAAGACACAGCATAGCAGAGAATTTTGCTAAAACAGCCATAAGCACCATAATATGGCATGTTGAAAAACAGACCCAAAAAGCAAGGCTACAGTATGGCGAAAAATGGTCAAAAAATAACGTCCCAATAACAGATGAAAACAGCTGGAAACCACATAAAATAGCCTGCTAAGACATGCCATAGCATAGAACATCATAAAATGGAATGTTGAAAAAGAGCAAGGATATAGTATGGATAAAATGTCAAATGTTACATGTTCCAAAAATGGCTAAAAACAACATGTTATAGCTTGTAGAGATGCATCATAGCATACAAATTGGAGACAAAGGCAAAAAAACATCCAAACATCCAAACATCCAAACATCATAATTTAGCATGTTGAAAAAATGTCCAAAATTTGCATACTATAGTATGGCAAAAATGTCAAATTTTGACAGGTCGCAAAAACAAAAAAGGCTAAAAATGATAAATTAGAGACACATTATTGTATACAAAGTGGAAATAAAGGCCTAAAAAGGCGAACAACGTCATAAGTGAGCATGTGGAAAAAGTGGCCAAAAATCACATTCTAAAGGTGAAAATTTCAAATTTTGACATGTCACAAAAATTCATGACATATTATAGCTTTTAGACACATGTCATAGAACACAAAGTGGAAATAAAGGCCAAAAAAAGCCAAAAACATCACAACAAAATTTAGTATGTCGAAAAAATTGCCAAAAATGCAATAGTATAGTATGTTAAAAAATGTCAAATTTTGACATGTCATGACAATGGCTGAAAACGACATAAAATAGCTTGTAGACATGAACCATAGCATGCAAAGTGGAACAACAGCCAAAAAGGTCATAATTTAACATGTTGACAAGCGTCAGAAAACGCCATATTATAGCCTGTAGAGATAAGTCTTAGTACCCTTAATATGGTCTCTATCACTCAGCGGTCCCACACAGATGAACCCTTCCTGATAGGACCCAATTGCAGCGCAACAGAGGTGAGTACAATCAGGTTGCGGGTAAGCAGGAAAAGTTATCAGTTCATGGATCAAGCAGACTTTGTAGAGAGGCTGGGGTGAGCTCACATTCACACCTGGTAATTCAGAATTCGATTGGGGAAATTGTGAGCGGGAGCTGGCTTGCAGGTGAATGTATTAGGTAAGCTGCAGAAACACTTACTGCGGGGAGCTTGTGGGAAAAGCTGGGACTCCGGAGAGAGGCAGGCAGGGCTCATGCTCAAGGAGGAAGCAGAGTTGGCGTCAGGCAGGCAGGCAGCAGAGCAAAGGAATCTAGCAGGAGCAGGAAGTGGGACAACGAGGTCAGGCAAGGATTCGACGTACCATCAGAAAAATAAAAAGCAGCACTCACATGGAAAAGTTTCGCTCGTTGGGAGGCTCAAAAGACGGCTGGAGGAATGGCGAGCTCTCTCGACAAAGCTGAAGCAGTAGAACACCGCACAGCCACAGGCAGAAAAGAACCAGGAAGTGCACACGCAAAACTTGTGGCAGAGGGCTGTTAGGTTTCCTGGGGCAGAGATGAGGAGATGTGGTAAATCCCATGGCAGCAGGAGAGAGGCAGAGCAGACTGTGACAAAGAGAAGTAATGTAAGTATGACCTTAATTTTATGATTAAACTGCTTAAAACTAGGCCTTTTATTCAGCATGTTCCACAAGTTTGGGCAAGCATTACCTTTAGCAGCTAGTTTATCCAAGCAAAAATATACAAATGTAACATTATAACACTGACAGAAAGTCACTGACAGCCGACCGAACAGTCTAGTTTGAGATGAAGAATGTCACTTTTACCTTCTTCAAACGAAGTCCTACTGAAGACTGATTTTCGCCATGCCCAGTAACAAACACCAAGTTTGGTGTTCAATCACGCTCCTCAACACCCACTGAATGAAATATTACATCATCAAACCATATCCCTGAACACAAATTGGAGTTAAACTTACAGAATAGACATCAAAAATCTAACTGTTTAATTTTTTGTCTCCAGAATATTCAACAAATTTGCTGTGTAGCTCCTCAGATGCCTTATAGGACTGTAATGTGCTGAGGGCCTGTTAAGAGGATAGTTAGTAGATACACACTCATCTAAAACACACATACACAATGAAACCCCTTCCCAGAATCAAAGTACTTGTTATTTAGCCTTTATTAAATAATAATAATAATAACATTAAAAAAGAAATTTTTCTGTACAAAGTCTACAAACAACAGTTTGAGTTATCTGGCCAGTGCCGTAGATTTGTGTATGTCTTAATGTCGTGTGCATTTGTCTGTGTGTGTGTGTGTGTCAATGTGAGCACGTGTGTATCCATCGAGACAGAAGAGGTAATACTTTCTAGACTTCCAGAAGGAAAGAATTTAAGTCGAGCAGAAGAGAGAGAGAAAGACAACAAGTGTGCCGTGTGTGTGCAGGTGTGTGTTGCTATATAATTGTATTCATTTGTAGCAATTAGCACACAAATTCTCATAATGTTTCCTGTGTTTTTTGTCTGTGAGAGAGAAAAAGAGTAAGATAGAAGTCAGAGAGAAAGAGAGAAAGATAGGGAGACATATTAAGAGAGCTCCAAGGCACTTGGAAAACAGTCCAATGAAAATGCAGTTAGATGGACAGAAAACCCTCCATTTCTCTCTCTCCATGGTTCCCTCCTTTATCTCTCCTTCTATGACCAGCTTTCAACACCTTTTCATACTCCCCCTATTTTCTTTGTTTGTTTAATCACAAACAGGGTGAGATGAGGGAGAGAGGCAAAAAGAAAGAGTGGTGTCACATGTCGTTTTTGACCCTTTTTTCTCTCCTTTTCTTCCCGTCTCTTTATCTTTCAATTTAGCCTCCAGAGGAAAGCAACTTCACAGATTCAGGAAACACATAGGGACTTTCTGGGATCGACCCTCATCTTCTATGTGTCTGACCAGGGTGAGAAAGAAAAACATAACAGACAGGGAGAGGACAGCGTCTGGCTCCCCAATTACATTTTTTAAGATTCTTTTCCTTGTGTTGTGTCTTTGCTTGTCGCTCTCTCTGATTCAAGTTTGTGTGTGTCTCTCTCACACCTTCTACCTGTCCTGCTGGCAGTGTCACTTAATGTTTATCTTACTAGGTTAGGGTTATGGTTAGGTTGTCCATCTTCTCCATCTGTCAGCTGAGCATTGCACCGGATATGTTTTCATGCAGAAAAACACCTGCCTACCTGTCCAGTTGTTTAGATGATCATATATATCTTTAATGGACCTTAATTGATCATGTTAACTTAATTTAGCGTTCCTGACAGCAGCCTGAAAAGTCTGCATGCCAAAACTTGACAACTCAATATGCCAATAGTTTCCTTTAAACGCAAGGTATGCTGCCATGTATTATTTAATTTAAATTTTATTTTAAATGTAGCAATAATAGTGCAGTCTCCAATGATTTCCATTAATTTTCTACTTTGCAAGTTATTTATTTTCACTTGCAATGCCTACTTTTAATGTCAGAAGTGGCGTGGCATTCATAAAGAACAGTCATAAGTAACCATATCGGGAGGAATAGACAGATGTACAAAGTGCTTAAGAATTATGCCAAGGTGTTCATTTTTCAACTAAAACCAAAAGCTTTTCCAAATATTTACAAGTAAATATGGTTGTCTAAACATCATCAAAATTATGTTTCAGTGGACAAAACTGTCAGTTGTAGGAAAAACATGTAAAAGTTGCAGCTGTGTTTAACACAATCATGTTGTTGATATGTTCTTTAGAATACTTCTGGGAGGCATTAAAAGTAGCCTGTGGGGTGTTCTTGTAGAGTTATATTCACAAATTGTTTGCATCTTTGAGGTCTAACAAATGTGCTGAATGCACTTTTGTTCTAATCATTTTTTTTCCATCTAAACAATTTAAATCCTACCAAGCTTACAGTCTCCTACCTCTCCTTTGCTGGCCTATCACTGATCAGCCTTTTCCGCCCAAAAAAACCCCCAAAAAATCATTCTTGCACCAGTTCCATTCAGGACTCTTGGAATCTCTGTGCTATCTAACAAACTGGCCTGCATTTAACCACTTCATCAGCGAAGGGTGTTGCAGAGTGCACAACAGTGCATAGAAAACAGTAACAGCAAGATGGAGGATCGATTGATTACCTACAAAATTTTGCTCTGTTATTACAGCTATTTGTATTTATCCAAAAACAAGAACCAGCTATTAATGAGACCACTGCACGCTCTTTTTCACCACTGACTTTTTACGTAACATCTCTATTGTTGCTTTCAATGTCCTCTCTTTCCAGCCTTTAGAATAAGACACCCCTATGGATATTGGAAAGGTTCACACTTAACACTCTACTTTTGTTTCCAACTTAAAACCAATTTTTGGGGTTCAAAACCAATTTTTATTCCAAATGGTTGGAAAGCAGAACAGAACCCATTTCATGTTGGTGTTAAAGGGCTATCAGTTCTGTGTTGCTGCATACTTATTTGCATGCATGAAAGACAAACAAATTGGGAACATTGCTCCACAGCACCTCTAGTGGTCAAAACTCCACAGGGTACCTTTAAGTTTCTACCAAAATGTATTTAGCTGAAGCCAAATAGTGGCATATGAATGTAACTGTGGTTAGAAACTGCTGCATGATGCCTAACGCATATAACCTGAATACTGTTGAAGGTCCAGGCTCACTAAGTTTTTTGAATCTGATTATAAATGTACTTTGAATAATAATGAGAATTTTCCTGCATGTAAACATAACCTTGCTCTCTCTTTCTGTCTGTCTATCTTTCTGTGTGTGCATGTGTGTGTATGTGTGTGTATGTGTGTGTATGTCTCCTCCCATTCATCAGTCTCTCCAGCAGCACTGGCACTCCTCGATGGCTGTCCTCCGATACAGCGTATACTGTAGTTAGCTTAAGGCTCGATTGTGTGTCCAAGAAAGTCGACCGGGTACGATTTCCCGCTCTCCTCCTTTAGTCATTCCTTCTTTTTCCATTTTTTGAGCGTCTTTCATTCAGGGGGGGTGACACTTAGAGTGGTGAATAAAGGGCAAGGGTGATTTGTCACTCTCATACTGTCCTCCACTTGGCCTCTTTTAACACTTGTTCAGACCCCCTGTGCACGTACACGGCTCTTTGGCAATCCATAGGTTGCAATAAAACAATCACTGACATTTTGTTCACACAGTGTCTGTTCATCATTTGGGCATCATACAGTCTGAAAAGCAAAAAAATATAGATATATACCAAAGACAAACCCTAGAATACTGAATCTAAAGCACGACTCCATAACAGCATGTTAGATTTAGATAAACCTCTGATTTTCTGTCTTTCATCTTCCTTTACCTTTTCTCTACTCTTTGTAAAGACTGATAATCTGTAATGGAAAATGTGTGAAAATGGAAAAGGACTGAAGTAACAGTTAAGACCATGGAGTCCAACACAATGCTAAAGAAAGTCTAAAAAATGGCGTAAGAGCTCTACAGGGCGGCTACGAACTGAAGCTTTTCTTTACCTTTTTTTTTCCAAACAGACACAAGTCTAAAACATAACAAAAACAGTCACCATTACTCTTCTATGCCACTGGTTTCACAAAGCGCAGACCGAGGGCAGACAAAGGAGCGAGCGAGCGCCATAAGGCAGGCTAATGGACATTTGAAACTCCCAGAACTCATATATCTAAAAAACTTTCAGAAACAAACAAAAAGAAAATGTCCTTTTTCATCCTCTTTTCCTTATTCGCCTTTAGAAATCTAGATTAATTTGAGTAGTGTGGTTTGATATCTTTTAAACATCTGCAGGGGGATAGGCATTTGCTTGATATGTGTTGATTTCAGTCAAAAGTACCCACTTTAAAAGGTCCACTGGCGCTAAAGTTTTTACCGACAGTCAGAAGCTGGAGATTTTGATTTCTGCATGCCGTCAATATCAGCCAAATTCAAGCTGATGAGGAAAAAATCTGCAAAGTACCAGTCATGGGTACATTTTCTTTAAGAATCCCACTTTAACCAAACACACCAGACTTTGCCGTCATTTGTGGTCCAAATGTCCAGATTGTCATGGGTGCTGTAGTCCATCTCCTTCCGAGCTTCATTCCAGTGGCTGGTGGGTTATATTCTATGATAGATCTGTCATTCATATTCATTTATTCATTCCTTCATTCATTCACAGGCTTTAAGAATCGAGCAGGCTCTCTCCTGCAGGCGGAGGAGATATGGTACTGTGGGTAGGGGAGACTGGGGGAAGACCTGACCCCAGTTTAGGCCTCATAGCATGTAGGGGAGATCAAGGTCACAAGTTCCCACTGGTGGGGAAACTCTGGGTTGAATATTCCCCCTTTAGACATCAGAGCAGGATATTAAGTAGGGGACACTGGGGATTGAAATAACAGATAGTGCTTCCTTTTCGTGTTTCTTTGTCCAAAGAACAAAATTACTTCTGTAGGGGACGTGTCTTTCCCCATCATTCTCCTCCTCCTCTTCTTCATGCCTCTGAGCAGCACCTCTGCTGGTTTATCTTTACTTTATGCTTAATGCCATCGTACAACTCAAAGTTGTAGTTCTCCAGTGTTGTGGATGAGCGCGAGGAAAGGCCGCTGTAGGAGCATGTGCAATAGAGGAGCAGTCCGGCGCAAACGGCACCCAGCAACACACCTAAAGAGCTCATCACAATGATAGTGAGGAGGATGGGGTCCAGCGTGTACAGCCAGGCGTTGTCCTTGTCTTTCTCTGACACCAGTGTGACAGAGGAGGGGTCCACATCAGCAGAGGATGGGGTAGAAAAGGAGTTGGGCCACCCTGGGAAGACGTAGTCTGGAGATGAAACAGGAAGCTTTAAAATACATTTCTGTACATAATATAAAAATGCTGAAGTTAAATGACACCAGTGGTTTTGCATGTGTAAGTCTGTTAATTAGAAATCACAAAAAAATTCACATCCAAGGTATAAAAATGTACAGGAGACAAGTTAACACCTGTAGCCCCTAAGCCAAGGTGTTACACAAGGCTTCCTAAAAAACACAGCTAAGTCAAAGAACAAAGCAGTAGGGCATACGATTAAGAAACTCCTTCAAACATATCAGCAAAACAAAACAAAACACAACACAACAAAACTAAACAAATTAAAAAAAGAAATTTCAATCAAATGTTAAAGAGCAAGACATGCGATTTAAAAACTGTAAAAGAATATACAAATAGGGAATACAAAGCACTTTTAGCAGTAGTGACACACAGTATTTACATATAGAATGACATTACAAAGCAAGCAGGACATATAAATAACAGCATAAATAAGAGTTTAGTGCAGACAAGTGTAAGTAATAACTGTTTGACCTTTGAGTCATTTTAAGGTACATCCTCAACATGTTTCTTTTCTTAAACAAAACCACAGTAACTTTACTTGCCTGAACCTACCCCTCTGTAACTTTACGTTAATTACAGAACTTTACATGAAGGACCTAATGTCATTTGTGTGCCGCTGATTTGTATGATATCATAGAAACTGTTGTATGAGGATGTGTTGCATGGTTTGGCCTAAAATAAGTACATTACGTGACATATATCAGATGAAATATCTGAAATAGTTTAACTTTGCCCTTAGGTTTCACATGAGACACAAACCCCCTGTCTCCTGGGTGAAAGTCCTGTTTGTTTGACCCATCCACTACCCATATAGACTTTCTGTCTCTTTGTACAAATGCTATATTAGCTGACTTCCTCTATCTCTGTGTAACAATTATCACTTCCATTTAATGTGCTGATACTAGCGTTCTTAAACTACTCGTCAGTGTAGCAGGACCCTTCTTACCAATATCTATGAAGCTGATAACCACTAACAACACCCATTTTATTGAGTAATAACATTTTTACTGGGTTTCATCCCAGACTAATTCAGGCAGTAGCAGCAAAACCCTTGAGTGTCTGGAACTGAGCAAAAGTGTGTTTTACTGCTTATTAATCACATTTTTCATGTGTGAGAGAAGATATGTGATATTTCCCTCTTCAACAGTTGCATCGTCTCATTTTAAGGGATTTAATTTAACTGTATCAGAGGCAAATGTCCCACGTCATGGCTGATGTATTCAAGAACAGCTAATTCTGTTACCCCAGTTGTTACTGACTTCATAAGTTTGGAAACATAATGAAATTAATTACTGTAAAGGTGCTCTCCGGTGTGTCTTGTGTGTGTCGAAGTGGGCTCATCTAGTTGGCATAAGCAATCATGCTAATCCACTTAATGAATGTATACACATGAACAAGCCAACCCGCAATTAAGTGCTGCATTTACAGTGATTTATGGCAGAACAGCCAGATACACAGAGAGAGGGAGACGCACAGAGAAGAAAGCAGTAAACAGACAGTAAACAGACTTGTTCAGTGAGGTAAAGGCTGAGTACTCTTCTTGTATCTGTCAAGGGGCTGGGAGAAACAAGGGATAATAACACACACTGCTTACAG
>NC_142185.1:10644170-10654170 GCF_026936395.1 Plectropomus leopardus
GAAATATTTACAATATAATCATGGTTTTCAGGGGCTTCAGGCAGGCAACTAACCAAGATTTGAAAGCATCAACCAGAGAGTGAAGGCTTTCAGCATGATTGGCAGTTGTCTTTGTTTGAGTTAGACCACACAAAGCTGCTGCGTGAGCAAACTGCACAGGTACAGTGTGTGGCATCTGGGAGTGTATTAACTGTGAGCAGTGAAAAAACAAACTCTAAACAGAACAGAGCTGAATCATTAAGAGTGAAGCCTGCAGCGGCGGAGAGAGTTTTATTAGGAGAAGCCCAATAAGACACTAAGCTGTTTTCCTACTTATAGCTAAGTGGTTACATACTGTGTGTCCGGGTGCATGTGTGTGTCTGTCAGAGATGGAACTCTGTTGGTTCAGCTGTCAATGTGGTTTGTGTTGGTGCTTGTGTGCTTGTTAGAGAGCCCTAAACCTCTCTAGACTGCTGACCCCTCAAAGTCACATGATACCCCATCAGTTCCCACCAAACACTTAGAAGATGGGGTCAAAGGCTAAGGAAGGGTATTATCAGCCAGGATTAGGGGGCAGACCAAATAAATAGACATAACATTCAAACTCTAATTACCATTTGGCAAAGTTAACAACCATTTGGTGAAGGACTGATAACCCCAGTTATCAATGGATGTAAAGCTAGCTTAATGATTTATTCTCTCAGACATGACTGATAAGGTAGATGATTATTTTCAAAGGCCTGTTTTGGAAGGCGGCATTACATTTTCACAACTTCCCTCACAAATACCACTAAAAGTAGACTTAATTCATCATTTCGGAGTTTTATCGTTCAAATTTCTTAACCAATGGCCATGTGATTTTACCCAGAGATGAACAATAGCAGGTGTAGCTGGCTAGCATAGGCTAATGTTAATGAAAAATGTGTTTTGTTTAAAAACTGTCTCCAGCTAACTTTTAAATGTTCCTAGCCGTTTAAAACATAAAAGCATGTAAAAGGGTCTCAAATATGCACACTAAGGCAGTGTTTATACTATCAAACTAAAGTATTAGAGGCTAAAAGCTGCAACTCTCAAGCAAAAGTCAGCATCCTCACCAGCTGATGGCCAATGAAGCGATGGAAGTTAAGGAACAGCACTGTCCATTTATTAGGGGACAGAGCTAATTAGCCCCAGTATTACAGCTGGGTTGAAGCCACATTCATGAGAATATAATCACAATGTTACTGGTACAATCCTAACCATCGGACTGAATGCTTGATAATAAAAAAAAACAAAACAAAACAAAAAAAAACAAAAACAACAAAAATTCATTTATGCTTTAATGTTTAAATTTCCAAACAATATGCTTTACTTTTAGCAGAGAAAATAATTTGAGGATGAAGACTGATCGATGAATTTAGCAAATGTAACACTATCTAACACAAGTTTGACTGGAGTTACTAAGAGTGTAAACTTCTTCAGACAGCACTAAGGAGCAGGACACAGCTGCTATTGTTGATCTAATCTTTGAACTCTACAGTAGCGTCCTGGCTCCCACGCAGTTGATTTTCCTACAAAACTTGTAACCACACATAATAATATAACTCAGCTGATGTCACACCATTTGCCTTTGGAAATAAGGTTTCTATTACAAGCTAGCCATGACATGTTAAGTTAAGGCATGCTAACATTTGCAGCTATAAAGGTCAATTGTCGACCAATGTAGTACAATGTGGACAAATCACTGTTATCAGCGGACAGTTGTCTACAGTAAGGCGGTGGAACCTGACTTTGAATTGGTGCAACCAAATTCTTAATCAAGTATTGGTTGTTTATATCACCTCTTATTAAGAAAATCACTTCAAATATTTCAATTCCAATTATATACTGGTTTAATGTTAAAGGTATCCTGCGCAGGCATGTTGGTTGTAGTGGGTCATGAGTGGTAATTGCAAGGAATTACTCAAGTATGAGTCTAAACTTTTTTTTTTGCATGGGAATTCTGCATAGTAAATGTATAAAGGCTGTGCAGAACTGATGAGAAGACGCTCGTAGTGATATAAGTCAGCAAGAAGCCACAGCAACATAAATGACAAATCTGAATATCAAGCACATATGAGTCAAATATTTGTGCCAAGGCAGGTTGACTTGAGGGTTATGAGAGTGTGAAAAATACAGACCAGACAGTATTTCACTGGGGATTATTTAACTCTCTTAAAGTAAGACGAAGATGCAATCCTTTGTGTTTCTTTCACCTGCATACTAATTTTGTGTTTTGTACGTGTCCAAGATGTAATTACTGAGGAATTCACAGCAGGGGCAAATCTGTGTTAAAACAACTGACCAACAAGGAATTTCCAGGCAAGGAGCAGGCCACTAAAAAATCCAATCTTCATCTGTATTCACTGAAACAACCAAAGACCAAAGGACAGAGAGGAGGCAGATGAATGTAAAGAGGAAAAGAAGTTAGCGTAAACAAAAGACAAAGAGGTGCAACAGGCAGACAGGTGAAGAGGAAGGAAAAGAACAATGGCTGTGTTTTCCTATTCACTATATGGTGCACTGCAGTTTTTATTTGCCATTTTATTTGATATTTAATTCTGAGTGTGAAAATTGATGCACTATGTAGTACTAGGAATGCAGTTTCTGTTAATTTTGCTTTAATTGGCTGACACACATTAATAGCTAACTAAGTAGCTAATATATAAGAAGAACAAAGACCTGAAATACAAAATGGCCTTTCCTTTTAGTCCGACGCTCCGTTACCTCAGTGAGCTTTAGCGCTGCAATTCAAAGTGCTCTCCATTTAGAGGTGGTGAAATTTCAATATTTTGTGATGTAAATGTCTTAAGTTTCATGTTTTTTTCTTAGCTTTGCTGGCAGAAAGCTGACCCGCCATGTTAATGTGTGGAAACATGCCCACTACCCAGCCTCAGGTCTCCTCAGTTGCTCTGCTATATCCAGGGTCAACAGGCGCTAATTTGGGCGATTCATTTGGCAATCAGCTGGTAAAGTCATCCCAGTGGTAGAACATATTGCTGCGGGAACATTACCCCCACCCTCCGTTCTCCCCCTCATCTTGCCCCGGTGAGTAAGTGGCTTCATTTTGACTGCAGAACCCCTTTGGCACTGTTAACCATGTTAGCATCACTAGTGCTGACACTGCTAACACTGGTTGCAGTGATAACATAAGCAGTGCCCTAAGTCAGCTAGCTCCAGCCAGATCTGAATGGTGCGCAGAACAGTAAATTTTAAGAGTAGCAAAATTAATCTATTGACCAAAATGTTTAACCAATTAACTGTTAACTGCTGACATCCTTTTATAGTAGTATCCTCAAAAAACAATGTAAAAATGAGAAAAGAAAAAAAAAAGATTATCTTTTGGCTTTAGAGATTGGACAACCTAAGCGTGAGAGGGGAGTTGAACCCACCACCGCTGCGGCGAGGACACGGAGCCTCTATACATGGGGCGCCCGCTCAACCAGGTGAGCTATTGGTTAACCCAGAAGAAAAAAAAAATACTGTCCATGGCATGAACTGCTAACAATCCTAGAATGCAAGCCATTAATCTCAGAGGAAATAAATACAGGTTCTTACACTGAAGTAAACAGGAAGACAATGGGGAGTATGTGAAGAAGACTATAATGTGAAGGAAAATAAGAAAAAGACAGTTTTACATCTGAAAGCTGAAGAAAGAGAAATGACAAATAGGACTACAAGTAAGAGAGACTGAACCTTCCCCATGAATGTCTTGTGAAGCTGAGAAGAAAAACATGAAAGGAGAGGGAGGAAGAAAGGATCAGAAAATGAGAAGGGAGGGACAACAAAGAAAAGAAATGGATGGGAGGGGGGAGGATGGAGAGGAAGAGAAGAAAAAAAAGGCAGAGAGACAAGTGCTGCCCTCCAGAGAACGGGCAAGCTGTAGGTCAGCATCTGCTGAGAATAATGGGCCCTACTTTAGAGGGGCACACACACACACACACACACACACACACACACACACACACACGCACGCCCGGATGCTTGCTCATACAGTTCACGTTTGAATGAAACTAAACACCTTTCAGGGGCTCCTATCTGTCTTTGTCAATAAAGTTCTGTCAAATATGATTAATCCACTTGGATATCATGAATTACAAACTGACCAGTCCAGGAAACTAACATGATTACATTCCCCTGTGTATGTAAGTGTGTGTGTGTATACACGCTTGCAAATATGTCCTGTGAGTATGTGGATATGAACGTGTGACTGTGAATGTGCAGGGATGCATAAGACAGAGTACTTTTATTACAGAACACAGCTGACATGTAAAGAAAGAAAAAAAGGGCAAAGCCAGGAGGGAGTGAGATGAAAATGACCACTGGAGGATAAAGAGAGGATAGTAGAGAGCAAACGAAAGAATACGGTAATACGGTAAGCACTCAAAGTGAAAAGTATGAGAAAACGCTGCAGTGAGAAAAAGGGAAAACAGGAGAGAGAATCAAATTAGAGCACAAAAAACGCAGAAAAAAGGTCTGAGAGAATAAAAAGAGAAACAGCACTGAAAGAAAAAGAAAATTAGATGGGAGAAGGACAGAGGAGAAACCCATTAGAGGAAAGTGAGAGGAACTGAGGGATGAGGGCCTTCCAGATGGTAGGAGACTGTTGCCTCGGAAACACAGAGAGGGCAGAACAATGGGGATTTGGAGTGGTGTTTCGCATCCCATCATAATACGGCCATGCCATTTGGAAACTGAGCGATGATGCAACGGCCAAGAAAAAAAAAATCCAAGGGGACAACAGTTTACTGCAGAAAAGTAAAAGAAACAATAAATCCTGATCAAGATGTCAAATGAGAGATAAGCTATAGGATCAACATAATAAAGAACACTCTCTGGACTAACACATCACATGGTCAAATGTCCTTCAAGACCTTTGTCCATGTCATTGCTCCTTTTCCAAAGCATTCAATCTCCCACCGTGGCTCCTACACATCAACTCCCCCCACCATGAAGAGTGCATACCGTCACCCAAGGAAGCTGAATTCATACTATGACGTGATCAACTATAAAATCTCTTCGACAGACGGACGATGGCAGGAGTCACAGTACAATCAGGAATTGTTGTGTAGTGCCAGCATCCAAAGATACAAACCAAGGACAAGGGTGTCTCTCTAAAGCTGCTTTATCATCTAGACATCTCCCAGAGGAGCTGTATGTTAGAACACAAATGTCCAAATCAGTTGGACTGAACATTTAACAGTCTTAACCTTGCCAGCTCCTTATAGTACAGACTTAATGATGTGTCTATCACAGGAGAAAACAAAAATTACAGGGTGAGGAAGAAGGGTCATTTACATGAAGACAGAAACAAAAATGTCTAACTGGAGAGACAAAAGATCAGGGGACTTCTGTCGATATGGGCCATGGCTGAAATCGTCAGATAAATTCAAGGATTGGCTGGAGACTGTTAATGATGACCAAATTGAGAACTGGCAATGGCACAACATTGTTATTCACCTCATGTCTTGAGTCCTAGATGCTCTAACTAAGTAGCAACCTCCAAAGCTGAAAAATAAAGTCAATGTGGAAGTGCCAAAAAACTGCAATTCATCTAATGGCCACTTGAGGCTGGCTCTAAAACAGAGGTAACCCCATAGACTCCGTGTTAAAATGCCTGACTATACAGCTGATATAAAGGTAGCTACAGCCTTCCACAAAAAATGGTTTTAACACTATAGCTAATTTCAACATCCATTTACATTTTAATTAGGCCCAAAGTTAGGGTTAGGGTGGGGCCACTATGTATCCTTGCCTTCCAGTCAGATCCATCCCTCCCTCCTCTGTAGCTCCAAGCCTCTCGTCCAAATATGGTCACTTCTGCCTCCAGAAAACAGCCACAGCCGAAATGCCAAACTCAAGGCTTCAAAACGGCAGTCCACAAACCAGTAGGTGACATCATGGTGGACATGTCCATTATTTAAACAGTCTACGGCTCTACCCATATGCCACCTCTCACCTAAACCAAACAGAATATTTCCAGATGCTGAGAACACTTCTGACATGGATAATCTCCTGTTGTGCGCTACATGTGTGAAAGAGAAAACATGTGCAGGGCTTAATATGATAAAACGGTTTAACATACAACTAAATTATTCATATACACCTTATTTTATAAATATGATTGGGATACCATTCAAAATATGTGCATTAGGCATTAGCTTATTGATTTTTTACACATCATTAGGTTTTAATATTTTCACAAAGGAAAGTAGTTAATGTCATTTTTAAGAGTCACAAAGTTGTGATATTACTTGTGTGTACATGTTTTTGCAAACACACATTATTATTAAATATATCTGTCCTGCATTAAATATATCTAAATTTTAAACACTAACCCCCCCCAAAAAAGCTGTGAAAGAGGACTGAAAAGGTACATGTCTAAATATATTTTGAAATTATGCAGTTATTACAAAAAAAAATCAACTTCTTTTATAAGGAAATATTCCAAGGCATCCCTTTTAGGCTGCTCTGAAATGCACTTCTACAAACTACATGTTTACAAGCTCTAACATCAGAGGAAATTATAACCTTGTCACCTCAGGAAAATGGCCACTTTAAATGAAGCCATAAGTCAAGTTAAATGGTGCAAACCAAGTCACGAGCAATATCAACTTTTAGACATTAAACGCAACAGCCATAAAGACAGATTGATCTCACTGGCAAATGAATCAGCTGCAGCTTGTAAGTTCATGAATGGGCCGTGTCTTTCTATACTAGCTGAAATTCTTCAAACTAAAGGTGACATTCAGTTATGGCAGTATCCTACTTTGCCACTAATAGGCAGTATAGAGGGTGACTTCTTGAAACATCATGAAATCCATTACTGATAATACCATATCCCATTCAAATAGCCTCCATTATTTCACATCTTGAGCCAATAACTTGGTTCCCCCTCAGCAAGATGTAATAGTTTCAAGCTGGGGACATTTTGCTCAGTGCATGACCACAGGATACAAATTGCTGACAAAATTACGATCCCTCTATAGCCACTAATTTAGTGCATGAAGAGGAGTTCTGAAATTATGCTTGTAACAGGGAGATGGGGGATTGTAAAAAACGGTGGTATTTGCAAAATAGTGGATTCAAATGAAAAGAGGGACGGGGACCCAAAGACATATGTACAAACAATCTCAGCCTTATTGTGGTGCATTAAGAAAAGCTTTTGGTCGTACTTGTACATAAGTAACTACATAACTTTTGTTAAAGTCTTTTAGCAACTTTATCAGTGAATGTAACTAAATGTAAGCATGTACATCCATTCACCAACTTGACCACCACAGCCTCACTTGGTTATTTCAATGTCAAACCCCCTGCCTGCTGCAGTAATATGAGATGCTTCCTGTTTCGAAAGATTCATAAATCATCGTAACAATTTACGGTGTGTCTCATTTGGTAACAAAGACTTTGACATTAGCTCAATTTTTGCAGACACTCATCATGTTGTCTTTCATAATTTATGTTTTTGGGAGATGGGACTTTGCATGCACACAGAAACACATTTAATTGTCATTTAACTATCCAATACAACTTTGTGAATGCCTGCAAAAAGAAGCTTGTAGCAGTGCAGGAACAGCAGATGGTCATTAGGCTGTTGCCAGATGTTAACATTTCACAGCTGCAACTGTTGAAATGTATGAAACGCAGTCCATCTTCTTGTTCTTTGGACAGACATAAATAATAATGTAACACTCCTTGATGTGTTTCCCATATTTTTTGTGATGAGTTAACTGCTACAAAGTATTGTCAAACCATCGCCAGCCTTTAAAAAATTATTTCACTAATATTAAGAGGGTCCTCACATAAAAGGAGGTCATCCATGCAGTAGAAAGACACAAACACTTTTGAAACTGGTGCTAGATGACCAAAGAAGACAGAGAAAAGAAGTGTTGCATTTGCTTTTTCTTAAGAGTTAGAAAACCTCCAACTACCAGAATGCACTTTGCCATACCAGACTAATAAGCACTCCCGCTGGTGTGTTTATAATGCGAACTGGTCTGTTTGACAAAATGGCGGCCAACTGGTAACAAACAATCTTGTATTACAGTCAAATGTGAGGCTTAAACATGTTTTTTAAAACGTTTGAGAAAAATCCAGAGCACTAAATCAACAGAATCTTGGTTTCTATTTGATCAGCGCTGCCTAGTTTTCAGTTTGGTCTCAGTATTTCTCCGCCTTGTTTTCGCTGTAAAGGAAGCAGTATAGCGCCCACTTCCTGTTTACAAACTCTCACTGTTACTGCTAAACACTACATTTAAATATGTTTCGCAGAACAATTTAGAAGAAAAATAGGCACTGCAATAATATAATCTGGATTTATATTCAATCAGCACTGCCTTCTTTTACCATTTGATTAGACTTTAGGCGGTTTTGTCTCTTGGTCTGCTTCTCTACTATTTGTGTCCATGGTGACAGCATTAGTGGTGAGCAATCCGAAAATGGAGATGTGCAGCCTGTAGTACAGCCACATGCTACCTGCGTTGTTTTGATGCGCTGTTTGTTTGAAGCTGGTTGAAAATTTTAATATAAAATATCAAAGTAATATCCAAAAAAAGGCAAGCGAGTTGTGACACAAAGGTTAAAAGTACAAAAATGAGTAGAATATGTTTGTAGGTTTTACAGCTTGTAACAAAACTCGATCTCACCACATGAGCAAAGTATCACTTAACATCAGATCAGCTCCAGCATACCCCAAAAACCTGTTAAACATTCACCAGCTGGGACCTGAAAGAACAACTTCCTCCCTCACCGCGGTGTCAAGACATATGAAAGCATATCCATACCCTTGTCAAACAGGGACCCTACGGTTCTGCAACACATTATGGGTTGTAGCCTGACTTTTTAGAGTCCACGATCAAGATCAAAGCTGTGACCATAACCCTTTAATGCAGCAACGGCTGAACACATCAGAAACACTAGAAGCTAGGAACAAGATAGGGTCAAGAGAGGAAAAAGAAAGAGGGAAGAGGGGGGGAGGCCAGCTATGGGAGACAGGGTCCCCCTTGATGGCTAACAAACAAGCAGAGTCTCGATGAGTCCAGAGACACACAGAAAAACAACTGGACAATGGGGTGGATTGTGCAGCAGTTGTAAAGTGGTCTGGGAAACTCTCAGGCCTGGTTGGGAGGTCTTCTCAAGCGAGATAGAGAGACAGAAAAAGATGTGAGAGACCCCACCCCCCCACCCCTCAGCAGAGTGAAACAATATTCAACAATGTCCTTTTCACCCCAAATTCAGAGAGAATGAGAAGGAGAGGAGGAGGGGCAGAGAGGAGGAAATATGCAAAGACCAATAGCAGAAGGTTGAGGGAAATAAATGGATAAATGCAACTAAAAAGACACACGGAAACAAGAGTGCAAGACACAGAATGCAACATCTGCTTTCTAATTACTAACCATCCGATTAGCATTATAATGAGGAAGTGACAGCCTTCCCAGAAACCTGAACAACAATTCTGATTGGCCCTTTTTAATCCAATAAGTGTAATAACAAGGACAAATGGGTAAGGGTGTTTGGCTAATCCAATTGGGTCATGGCTGTGTCTCCAACAACTGTTCAGTGTTATCAGCAGAGATCCTGAGAGAGCCGAATCATGTTTTTGATCAAAGCTGAATTAGTCCAGTCGGATGTGCTTTGACACTCACATGCATGGATTTATCTTATTAATATGAGTGGATTATGATACTTACATGCAGGGCTGTGTAATATATCGTTATTTTATTGATATCAAGAAATAAGACTGGATATCCTCTTAGTTATCCTCTTAGTTTTTTTAAGCAGAATTACACTAAAATTATGTAATTTTCTGAATTTACCACTGTTCAAGCTGCTTTATTATTTGCCTTCACCTACTTAGTCATTATATCCATTATATCCACATTACTGATGACTATTTATCAAAAATATCAGTGTGTAAATATTTTGTGAAAGCACAAAGCACAGTCAACCCTACAATATGGCCACAATATACTGATGTATTTGGCCAGTTACTATGATATTTGAT
>NC_142185.1:10659170-10726670 GCF_026936395.1 Plectropomus leopardus
GGGATTACAGTGCATGTCTGTAAGTGGAAACAGAGACAGGGTGTACTGTATGTGAGTGTGCGTGTGTCCAATTTCCCAAGGCTTTTCAGATACCACAGCCAGACCTCAAAACTATCATCACTGTTCTCGCTCCCATCTGCCAAAGTCATCACCCACAGAGACACTCTCCCTCTCTCTCACGCACAAGCACGCACGCACGCACGCACACACACACACACACACACACACACACACACACACATGAAAGAGGTGTGAAATAGCCATCCCTCACCATTTTAACAGGGGTGGGAACCTGGCTATAAAGTTTCTAACGTTCTAAACTTCTGTCTGTCATTCCACTCATTGACTCTCTCACACACACACAAACAAACATTTGTTGTTGGCTTGTTAGTCTGCTGAGGTGTTGGTTCTCGGAAGCAAAATAAAATGAGGTGAGAAAAAGCTAGTAGCAACTTCGCAGAGTTTTTACTGTTGAAGTTCACACTTCTATTTTCACTTGAATAGGTTTTATCTTTAGATACAGTAAGAGTTCACAGTACAGTTATACCGGGCATGTTAAGGGGCTTTACTTAAGTACATTACCACAGTACAATTCATCTATGGAGAATAGTGTGGAAAAAAAAGAAAAATAAGGCACTGTGGAGTTAAAGGAATTAAGAAAGGAGAATAAAAAAATAAATATGATGATGTAAAGATAGTGAGAGGGAAGAAAGAAGATAATTAAAGTTGAGGCAGTGTAAGTGGAAAGGTTGCAAATGAAAAATGAGGTGCTAAAGTACACTGTGAGTGACTACACTGTACGTCTTAGACTGAGTTTTTTTCTTTTTTTTTTAATATTGAGACTTATGTTAAAATAGTCAAAAAAAAAAAAAGCTGCTGTTTCATGTTCTGAGCTAATTTGGAACAAATATTTAAACACAAACACGAGAAAAAAAATCCTTCAAGAATTGATTAGTACACTCAGGAAGCTGTTATTGTTCCCGTGCTTGCTAACGTTAGTGATATTTCATGCTCACCCGGGAGGGGAGGAACAAAACGCAGCGGGCAATAGGCTAACGCATGCTGCACAGAGATACTCGAGTGGTTAAGTTCCCTGATTGACTGTCAAGTCTGACCAGAGCTGTCTCGCCTGTGTCCTCTACTCACCTGCCTTCTGGCTTTTCAACTGTCTGAATAATAGAAAAACACACAGTGGACTGAAAAAACATAGTGGTGAATTCCACTGGAGTATAATGGAAAACAAAAATGACACATAAATATGCTGTGCAAAGCCTTCAATGTTGATATTAAATAATCAATTTAAAATGTGTCAGATTTGAAGCAGTTGTTCAGCAGCACTGAAGCAATTTGAAAATGTGCCCAGCATTGAGCAAAGAATCTTTACCTCTTAAATCTCTATTAAACACATATTTTAAATGCTATCTTTAACTTTAAAATCCTGTGATGGCAGTCCTGTGACGGACGCAAACATGTGCTTTTACGACACACGGTTCAGTGAGGACCCACTGACACTGAAACATGTCTTAGTGACATCAGCTCATGTTGCTGATTTAAAAAGCAGAAAACAAGCTGCGTTACATGAGCTCAATCCATGACCAAATTCTTATCCATCCTGCACTACTGTATGCATACGATTTATGTAAACTCTAGTTCTTAAAATCTTCTTATTTTTTTTCTAAAACTCAATAAAGGACTGTTGCAAAAAAACACTTCATTTAAATTTCCCGCCCTTCAATACAACATTAAGAGACCAAACTGTCATGGTTTTTACAACTAAAAGCAAGTTAGATTTAAGACTTTTAAAGATCTTTTAGATACCACTTGGAATTAAATTTAAAACCAACTTGACAATAACTAGTAAATAAAAACATGAACCCACATCAATTACTTTGGGTTCAAGACAAATATTTATTGTGACAAGAAAAATGTTTGGGTTTTTTTGTCTTGTGGTGCAGAAAAGAGAAAACATAACTAGGAAATGTTCTGTGTTTCTCACTCTGCATGTGGGGTTCCACCTCGATTTATTACTGTTTAAGTTTGAAATAAAATTATAAAAAGTATTCAACTTCATTTATTTATTTGCATAAACCACACCTGTTTTTTGGAATCTGCACTTCCCCATGTTGTTTGGTTACCCTGATCAGTGTGACGTTAATGTGACAGATAATTTGTTTTTTGGTTTTTCTAAATACAGGTTCTAAATTATTTTGAAATTGTAAAAACAAAACAACAAATCAGAAAATCATATTTTCTATGTTTTAAGAATTTAAAAAACTTTTGATGGATTTGTTTAGGCCATTTTTTAACCTATTAAGACTTTAATTTTAGATTAATGTATTCAGTGCCTTTCAAGACTTTTGCCTTTCAAGAATTCTGATCATGGCTGAGGTTTGAAGTTGTAGAGTTAAGCGAACCATGATAATCCAATCATGACAAAAACGACTGATTGTGCATAAGTCAGAGTAAGTTTTGGTGGGGGAGTTGATCTAAGAGTCAGGGATCAGGTGTCACTCCCTGCCAGAGTGTGTGCTCCCTGGGGAAGGGGATAAGGTCAGTTCCTGGCTGCGACTGAGGCCTCCAGAGACACTCAGAAAGACATGCAGACTACACAAATTTAATTAGAGGCTTCAAAGAGAAAAGGGAGAAAAGATGAGAAGACGAGTGATATGTGTAGTTAAAAAATAAATTCTCTCATTTGTGGGAAGAAAAAGAAGCCGTACCTTGGTAAGGAGGCATACTGACGTTCCACTTCTTCATAACGTGGTGCCAAACGATGATCTGTCCCTCTGCCTGGCATCTGGTAAAGAGAGACAGCTTCTTAGTTTTAATTCCAAAGTTTTGATATATTTAAATAAAACTGACTAAATAATATATTCCCATGCCCCAAGTGCTAAAAATGGCAAATTTGTGAGCATAACCATGTGCAGTGCATACCCATAAGCCCTGTTCATTCTGTGTGTGTGTGTGTGTGTGTGTGTGTGTGTGTGTGTGTGTGTTTATGACTGAGTTTCTGTGTGTGTTTGGTGGTAATTTAGGATTGACAAAGGCTAGTTATTAGGGATTTAGAGTTTCGGTCTTCTGAGAGTATTTTTTGGGGGGGTTTAGATGAAGCCTCCATCCTAGATTAGGTTACTTCAAAACAGGACAGAGTTGTCACACACACACACACACACACACACACACACACACACACACACACACACAAACAAAGTCACACATATACAGAGTCCCGTCTCATCTCCATCTTGAGAGAAAAAAAAAGATTAAGTCAAGCTGCTGACAGTTCAATCTCTTCTACTTCCTTTTTTACTCATCATTTCACTGGTTCTCTCTCACTCTCATCTCGTTCTCTCTTCCTCCACCCCATTTCTCTCTTTTTCCCCTCTTACACACACACACACACACACACACACACACACACACACACACACACACACACACACACACACACACACACACACACACGCTCTCGCAGAGATTATCCTGGTCTATTCAGTGGGGAGCTTCCAGCTGCCGCGGCGCTCCTTAAAGAAGCCGACTAAACCCCAAACGTCAACAAGCCACATTAACACACTCTCACGCAGACACACGCACAAGCCATTTCCTCCCGAAGACACACTGTTGTGAATGAGACTCACTTTAACATAATGTGGGGTGAGAGAGTGAGATATGATTCAGGTGATCAAGCACTGTGACTCTGCATTTGTGCTAAAGTCCAACAATAACAGCAATGCTTGTACACAGGGTAAACCATATGACACTAATGTCACAATAATTTAGGGCATTTTTTGGGATAGTGATATTCTTGATGATACAGCAAATCGCTGAAAAATATTTTTGAAAATAGATAAATATTATTGTTTACAAGAGAATGCAATTGCAACAAAATACACATTATAGTTTTAAATGTCAAATTTTTTCACTTTCAGCCATGTTTCTTGTTGTGACATCACTGACATCTTTACTATTGACATAATGTTTTCAACAAGTTGGAATATCGCCATTATCATGAAATGAATAATTCTTATCATATTAAATGTTTTACCGGCATTTCCATGAATTATATAATATGGCACATCTCTAGTATACAGCATCACACAGTCCCTTCAGGGTCCGTATGATGCTAAGTATGCCATCAAATTTAGTCTATCACACTGTTGCCACTTGTAAAATGGTGCTTTTGTTGATAATACACATCTCTACACTGGATATATTACTGTGACAGCTGCTCTTTTTTTCAAAGTAGGGTGTGCCTTTAAATCCAAAAGAAGATAATGGAGGGTGAAGTGTGTGTGTGAGTATCCCAAGTGATGAAGACAAAAGTTCAGATATTTTATAGAGAACTAGGTTCGTCTTCTCTCCTAAACTCAAGATAATATTGTTAGCGTATAAGGTGCTGAGAATTAGATATTGCAGACCACAGCTTTTCCTTCTCTCTCTCTCTCTCTCTCCTCTTCTCTTCTCTCTGCATTCCAGGGAAATATGCCAGGAGGCACATAAAACAGATTTGCCGGTCCTGCTTTCTTTTGAACACCTGTCTTTATAGCTCCAATATCTCAGGTAGAGAGACAGCGGGATATTAGGTGAAAATAGAGAGGTGGGGCGTAAGAATGAAAAGGCATTAGACGGGAGAAGAAAGGAGGAAGGAGAGATAGAGCGAATGAGAAGTAAATGAGTTTGAATGAAAGAGGGGCGATATAGAGAGGAGGAGGAATGTTATGAAGCCATTGAGAATTGTCAGAGAGAGAAGAGGGATGAGAGGTGAATTATAAAACAAGGGAGTGAATGGGGTGAAGACGGGGACGATACAGCAGTGAGGTGAGAGGGACATAAACGACACGATTTGAACACGATCTTAAAAGAGGGAACGAGAGATAGCGAGCGGGGCAATGACTGCAACATCCGACGGAGGCTGAGAGGTGAGAGGGATGAGTAAAGGGGTGAAGAAAAAGCAGAGTCATGAATGGAGGAGTGAAGAGAAAATGAATAAGAGAGCGAGGCAGGTTCCAGAGAGATGGAGGAAGGAAGGCAGCTGAAAAATAGTTTTCAGTTCAGTTCACCCCAGAATCAAAATACATATTTTCCTCTTACCTGTTGTGCTATTTATCAGTCTAGATAGTTTTAGTGTGAGTTGCCCATTGTTCAAAATATCAATTGTAGAGATATCTTTTCTTGAATATAATTGAACTAGAAGCCGACCCTGAAAACATTTTAAAAACTGAACAGCAATGCTGCTTTCCAAAAATCAGTTATTCAAGATAATTCACTGACCTTTCTGTGAGCAGTTTCATGAAGGAACTGTTTTCTTTTAACTGAATTAAAACCATCACCTGTTTCACAGAGCAGAAGAAAGCATGCATTTAGGAATGTCCGGATCGGGGCATCTTTTTTGACTAATCAGGATCTGGATCATTTAGTTAACAGAGCCCGATCTGATCCAGTGTTTTATATCAGCTGTCAGACAGGTGTTTTATTTTCATGCACAGCAACACCGAACGCAGCCTCAACCAACACTCAGCTGTTGCTCTCTCCCCTCTGTCAAGCTCCTGTGTGAGTGAGCAGCATCTGAGCCCCAGCCACCACAAAACACCACACACCATAAGCAAAAACGAGATTGTTTATTTACGTTATTTACCGGGGTTAGAGCACTCATTATATTTCATCTCAGTGTGAGAGTCTTGCATTTTGCCTTTTGCAATGTCTTCTGCCCTTTTCGGAGCAGGAACAACAGCGATGCTGAGTTTACTAACAACCTCACTCACCACTCGGCACTGCAAGTGTGCGAGCTCACATGGCTTATGTATTAATGAAGCCTAATCCACCCAAAAGATGCAAGGATGACAAAAACAAATACTCAAGGGAATACAGTTCATTCAGGTAACTGCGACAGAGGCTGCAACGAAGCAGCAAACACTGAACAATAGGCTACTCTCTTAAAGGGACAGACACTCCCCTGAGATAGGCCAAAAAGATAAAAGGGATGGTTTGTCATTTCCTACTTCATTTTGTGAATCAAATAAAAAAAAAGGTAAAATGGCTAACTGCAGAACAATCATTTATTCATATTGACAAGCATATGTTATACATTGAATTGATTTGAATAACATTAAAGATGCCAATTTAAAGTGTGCAGCTGTATTATCTGGAAAAAATAGATGTATCAGATCAGAATTTGGTAACGGCAGACACTTTATATTAAATGACTCAGATTAAATCAGGGGGCAAAAAAAAAAAATGATTGTGACATTCCTATGTGCATTTGCTCACTCTACTAAAATGTATTCAGAAACATTGCACTAGTTTTCTACCTCGTGAGTAAAACCTAATGGCACATCAGCACCAAATTTCAAAAGGCTTTGCACCTTTCTTCTGCATTGAAATCCCAGTTTTATGTGAGGCCCATCTTTATATTGATATAAAAATAATTCTTTAAGGAACAAGTGGTCATTTTTTTCATTGTCAAATCAAAGACCAGCTTTGCATTATTCTGCCTCTCAGTAGCTTCTAACTTCCCTAAAATATCTGTGCCTTTCAGGTAAAGCCCATCGGTTCCTATGAAGACATACATCTTTATTTTACCTTTTAGCCACACATTAATATACATGTGGTGCACTCGGAGTATTCAAGGCGGCCATATGTGGGACTGACTTTCGATACAAAGATTATGTTCATAGTAATCAGCAGCATGCAGCATTGTGGTTCATTTATGTGTTTTCAATCATTTTTGTACAACAATGGAGGTCTTTGGCAAAGATGAACAATATATTTTTGAGGCTTTGACTTCACGGGATTGTTAGAGGGATCAATTTACTGTTGGTTTTGGTCTTTTCATGGGATTTGTGGGCAGTAAGGAAAAATACTGAATATTGCTAGATTCTAAAAGCTTAGATCTCAAATCTAATAGGTACAGCCAGACAAGAGTGAGTATATAGTTTGGGTTTGGTGCTCTTCTGCTCAAGTGTGCATGTCTTTGTGTGTTTCCACACACATGGATTAAGAGCAGATTACCGTGTGATGCCACAGACTGAGTAAACACAAACAGATGAGTGTGTAATGAATGTGCATGGAGTGAAGTGAGGAAGTGTATAGAGAGCCAACAAATATCTCTGTGTAACTGCAGAAACACGTGTGTATAGTGCAGGTGAAGAATGGTGATATTCATTGGTATTACTTGATATTAAACAACAACAAAAAACATATTCATTAAGAATATTTCTGACTTTTTAAGTAACATATCATTGGGAACCAAACAATGTTGGCAGCATGCCGCCTCAGAGTATGAGTTTAGAAAGCATGCCAGGATCGCAGAAGCAAAAAAGGCATGACATGTAACACAACAGCATCAGCCTCTAGTGTGACATGTTACATACGCGTGGGCAGCACTTTTCAATAAAAATGGAATAACATTGCAATAACAAATGGCAGCTGTTTTTCTCCTCTGCTCGGAGGGTAGAAAGCTCCTGAATCTCATTGTTTTCCCAGTTTTTATGCATTTTCAGCTGCTGCTCTTTTTCTGTGAGTTAGCTACCTACTAATGCTAGCTGCTTTAAATCACCCGTTGTTGGTCGCATGCATAACATGCTGTCAAAACATTTCAGCCATCCAACCCACAGTCCTGTCCTACCTGTCCTGGCTGCTACTACCTCTGCTGCAGCGTAAAGGCGGGACAATTCTGCCCCCATTCCACAATTGTACCGTTTGTACAGAGCAGCGAGGTGGCATAACAGCACAATATTCCAGTCTTGACCAGGCATTGTAAAAGGGGCTTTTGTGACACAGCATTTAAATACAAACATAACGTGAATTCAGCTTTGCACTTAAAAAAACAACACAAGTCTCTTCTGGAAAATTCACATAACGTAAACATTGACAATCCCCAAAATAGCTCAGCCACAGCAAAAATATCCCCCCAGTTTGTTATTGAGCAGAGCGACTCACCGGCTACGACTATAGCTGCCTGTTTCTGGCTGTGTGTGCAAGTGTGTGAGATGTCAGACGTTAACAGTAGATTCTCAGTATTCACAACTGTGGCAGGAGTACAGTGAAGGGCAAAAATTGTGACAGCTGAGCTTTCGTGGGACATACTGTATACACCTTTTTTACCCCTCCCCTCTCACACACACACCCACACACACATACACACACCCACACACACACACACACACACACACACTAATATAGTACCAATATAATCTGTGCACACAGTCCATCGCCACAACACATAAACAAAATATGCATTTTCTTCTCTGTAAAGTGCAGCTACTGTACACATGCATAGTCACTTTACTGCATGCAGACAAACACACACCTCTCTTTCTCTCCAGGCGCACATCCACACACACACACACACACACACACACACACACACATTTAAACACACTCCCTCTCACTCACAGAGGGCTGTGGCAGTAGTGTAGTGCACTGGTTGGGGTAATGGTCTAGTGAAAAACCATTTCACGGCATAGCGAGCAGAGGAGAGGCAGAGAGGAGAGCGCAGAAATCAAGCAGAAGAGACTTATACTGAAGGGAGAGGGAGTAGACAGACACACAGAAAGCAACACACACTCACAAACACACTTACATATGGAAGTATACTGATGACAAAAGATTTGAGAGTGCGCAAAAGTAATTCTAAGCACTACTCAGTCTGCAAGGCAACACTGGTGAGTGCAGATTCTTATTAGAGAAGAATGATATTTGAGTGTGTAATCCCGATCATGCACTCGCTTGTTTTCTGAGTCCGCTATCTCAGTTATCTCCAGCTGTTTTGGCAGCATCTGAGCACTTGAGATCACAAGGGGTTGCTTGCCAACCATTTTCGAGCTGCATCAGGACAAACTCACATCGGGATGTCTGGGTCCAGATGTCTTTTTCAAAATCAACACAAGGAAAAAATGTCAGCCGTTAAACGTATTGCTCTTCTGTACGAAGTGATTGGTGACCGGATTAAGGACAACATTTGACTTACACACTTCAGCGCACACCTCTCATTTATTGTGGGTGTTTGGATCTTTGCTTGAACTGTTTTGAATGCAACATAGAGTGGATCAGATCACAGTAAACCACTCCATATCAGACAGCCTTCACATCTGGCACTGAAATGCACTTTGGGCGATCGCATTGCATTCGCCCAAAGTGCTTGACCACAGGTGTAAATGCAACCAAATTGAAATGTGGACGGATTTTGATCCAATCAGCAGAACCACCTCCAGAGTTGGGCATTGATGCATTGTGACCTCATTGAACACATGGAAGTGTAATCTGCATATGATGGCAGAAAAACATAATCGTGTGCGACTGTTCCAAACCAGTAAAATAGCAGCTATTAGCCATTTAGTGAGCTAAGGCACTAGCAACAGAGCAGCAAGAAAGCTTTTGGATCAAATCAAAACAAGACCTAGGCTCTGCTTTCAATTTGGCCCCGTGGAGAACCGCTGCAACTATTTGCATTAGACAGAGCAATCGGATGTTAATCAGATCTAAATATATGCCGGAGATATGTATTAGTACCAAGTGTAGATGTCATCAGGTTAAATTATATCTAGATACAATCTTGATAAGAGGCACATTTTAATGCAAGATGTAAAGGCCATCTCAGAAGGGATGACTGAGTACACAATTATCTGCATCTGATAAATACACTAAATTATCTGTATGCGTGTTGTACCTGGAATGGAGAGAGTTTAAATAAAACTGGGCATGGCTTTAACCAGAAAAGTGTGGGACCTAATCATTAATTGTGATTCTAAGCCTTAAATTGATATGGATTGATCAGAAGTTGCTACATTTATTAGAACTATTGACAAAACAGCCTCAGAATTGGATCATTTTTTAACATGAGTAAGAGATTGAATACAGCTACTCAAATCAGAATTACAGATATTCACACATTATATCTGTATGTTACTGGCTCTAGTAAAAAGTAGAATTTGTACCGGATGCTTGTTTCATGCGAGTATTCAGCTCATCCTTCTATGTCTTGAGCACATTGCATTTCTCACAGCAGCATTCCACGCAGGGGTAAGCTTCCGTAATTGTTTTTCTTTTAAATGCTTAAGGATTTCCCCTGTGAAAATCATTCATAACTGAAAAAGAAGAAATAAGTATACCCTACATTTTGCTCAGAATATCATACTACAAGCAGAGTTTAACAAAAAGCCAACATAGCCACAACAAACTATAGTTAGTCATATAGCTAGTAACTACTTTTAAATTGCGATTTTAGTCATGTAGAGTCAATGTGTTTTGATTTTTCAGACAATACAGATGCTACATACTGCAGCTTTTAAAGTACAGTAGAAAGAAGGGTCTAACAGAAATTCTTGGTGAAATTGAAAAGGTGACGCTATTGTTTGAGTTTGTGCTAAATGAAATCAGACCGGCAAACGTGAGCAGGAGCGGCTTTGATTATAATGAGTGTGAGAATCTGAACTGCCAGCTCAAATGTAGTTACACAATTCCTCTTGCTGCTCAAATCATCTGTTACCCTCATGATTTGGGCCTCCCATGTGTACAAACCTTATTTTGCTATTACATACTTGCGCCTGTGTACTAGCAAATGTTTACTTGTAGACTGAATAATGCTTATATCCATTTTGTGCACTCGGGAATCTTTTGACGTCAATATGCTTCCATACTTGTACAGTCACACACACTGAAGGAGAAGTTCATCTTTCTTCTTTCAACAGACCCTTCAATTTACCCATAAAACACACCACCCTATCACTTTCAGCACTGACACACACTTCTCTCTCTGTCTTACACGCACACACACACACACACACACACACACACACACACACACACACAGTGGCTCAAACGTCCCATCCTATTCACTCGAGCTGTTTCAAGGATTTCAAAGGGATTTAGATCGACATGGAGCATTTGGTAGCTGCATACCGCTTCAATGAGACTACTTAGCCCAAATGTGAAGTGTCTCCCTCTCTCTCTTCCATTTCTCTCTTCAACTGTTTTTGTGCTCCTCTTCAACACTTCTTCATCATTTCCCTCTTCCTCCTCCTCTTCATCCCCCCTTCTGACTCTCTCTCATCTCTCCCTTTCATCCTCTCTCCCTCATTCTCTCCCTCTCTGTGTCCACACCTCATCTTTTCCCTTCATTAAACAACTCTCCTTAAGTGAAATAAAGGGCTCCTCTGAGTACTGTTAAATCTTCACTCTTACTTAAGATCTTTTTTCCCCTCCTACATCCTTCAGGCTGTTATCTTATACCACCTACCTTTCTCCTTCCCATGCATCCATCACTCCTCCCTGAATTCACAACCCTCCCTCTGTGCTCGCTTCCCATTTACTTCCATCTTTCCCCACATCGAGTTCCCTATCGTCTATTGCTGCTCCCGTCCTTCCTCAAATCAATGATGACAAAGAAGAACAGTATAATCTTTATCATTTGCTTCTCTTTCTTCTTTTACCCCCTCCCACTGTTTCTCTTTTCTCCTGTGCAACTGATAGAGAGGGGGAGGGTTCTGTCTTCTACAATTCCTACCATCCATGCATTTCTCTTACTCTCAGTCCATCTCCCATTGTCCTTTTCTCCTTCTGTAAATCGATAGAAAAAGATTTTGCTTCCTTTCTGTCATCCCTCCATCGTGGCCCCCACCCTGCCTCCCACCCTTGTAGAAATCGATGAATAAGGGAAGGCTGGTTCTAATCCGTATCAGTCATATCGTTCTGCTCAGCCAGCACTTTGGACTGACTCAATTAAAACACAGCTCTGAAGAGGCTGCGATTTCTGTGTGTGTGTGTGTGTGTGTGTGTGTGTGTGTGTGTGTGTGTGTGTGTGTGTGTGTGTGGTATCTGCTGCCTCTGATACTGGTATGCCAATGCATGTGCACGTAAGTGTCAGGAAGCTAGCCTGTGACTGCAAGCACCAAAAGACATTGAATAACCATGCATATGGTAAAAATCTAATTTCTTTTTAACATTAAGTTTACAAGTTGTTGCTACTTTTTACATGTATTTACTGACCATTATTGGAATGGGTGAATAGGTTGTAACATGAATGAAAATGTAATATTTCTCTGACTTTCTTGGTTGCCTACAGCCTGTGGACTGATATCTATGTAAAAGACTGGGTATGAGTTTTCCAAGAAAACCTAAATGAAGTGACATTATGCCCACTCCCGAGTGCCTCTCTTCAGTTCCCCAAGGAAGCTCAGAAATTGAGTTTGCTGGTACCCACTACAAAACTATTTACGTGATATGCATTTGCAGTGGTGGCCCGGAGATGGACCTTCACTTAGCACTGGGGTTTGCACTTGCAACGCATGGACGAATTGCTAGCTAGCCAACATAGCAAAAGTGTGTTTTCAGTGGTTAACGTCAGCTAATTCATCAATAATTAGGCTGTTTTGCAAATTTTCTTCATCAGCTAACATAACAAGGCAACCAACACCAGATCCATGCAAATCTACAAATTGTGACAATAAACTAAGTAACTAAGTAAGTAACCAAGCCGGACACTCCCTGCACTTTTGCACATGACACACTACATATGTCATACCATGATAAATTCATCTATGTTTGGATGAGGCAGGACAGGCAACAGTAATTGGGCCTATAGTTAGGTGCAAGGGGAAATTAAACCTGGAACGTCTCCACTAGTGAAAAATAAATAAAACTCCTGATAATATAACTAAACAGGTGTTGCATCAAATTAACTTTTATGAGTTTTTCTACATTAAACTTTCAGCTGACAGAACTTGACTCAAAAGACTCTGTAGCCTTTGAGTATTTCCCCGACTTCTACATTTTTACAGTGTAATGTACATGTTACAATAGCAATGGTGTCCCTAGTGTCTAACACTATGCATGTGGCTCTGTATATGTCTGATCTTAAGACAGTCTCATTCCCTGATGTGATTACAGATTTCCCCCCTCAACCCCTACTGTAGTTATACATATATTAAATTAACAGATACAGTTCAGACAGCACATTTACGATGACACACCCATACAAAATACTAGCCCCCATCTTTCTAATTGTCCTTTTTTTGGAAAAGCCTTCCAGCTTTCAGTCTGGTTTGCCACTTGGTGTAAAAACTGCTCCGGGTTTTTTAAATAATTACAACAACACCTGGCTGTGTGCTATTAGTTGGATTTTTGTCACTGTTCCATTCTTTGTGATTAGATTACTTCACCCCAGGCATACTCTTAATATTTCAGATGAAATGAGAAAGATTTACACACACACACACACACACACACACGCACACAATCACAAAAAAGGAAATCCATTTACACACAATCCCTCTCTTGATCACACTCTTGCAGCCACATTCTTGATAGATTAATGTTCCTTGTTAATCAAAGATGATATTAGTAATATGTCATTTTAGTCTCTAGTGATGGAGAAAAAAAATCTCGCACCTGTCTTCTGTGTGTGAAGTGTGCTCTGCTTCAGCTTTTTAAATGGCACACACCAGAGAGAAATCTAACACCAGATTTTGTTTTTTTTTCCATTTGGTACCAGATGTCAATTTGTGATTTCCTCTCCTTTATTTTCTCTCCAAACTCACATCACATTTAGCTCATACCCTTTATAAACTCCCTGCCATCCCTGGCCGTGTGCAATGATCTGTGATGCCATCCACTTCCACTCAAGCAGTAAAAAACTAGGAGACAAGGTAAAAGGGGCTCATTCACCTTGTTCTTCCTCCCACATTCCATCTTTCCTTCCCTCCACTTTGCTCCAACCATGCAGACTTCCTTACGTTCATTCACCCCTGCCCTCCACCGCAGCATCCCAGGCTTTATTTAGTCCTCCCACTATAACTCTCCATCCATTCATTTAATGCTATATACCATCCCTCGGTCCATCCGTCCATTCATTCTGGAGAAAGCAGTAATTGCAGCTGCTGGTGAAAAGCCATCCATTTCCACAGGCTAATTACTACAGCCCCTTTACAAAGTAGCACTAAAGGAAAGAGAGTAGACAAGCACACTCACAAGTACATGCTTATTCACATTCACACACAGGTTCACCTCTGCACACACACACACACAGCTATTTTAATGAGACATTTCCGTAGTTCATCATTTTTTTTTACAATGAGTGTGTGTTGACCACACAGAAAGACTATCAAAGTCAACTGAGTCATGTTCATTGGTAAGATATGCACTGAAAAGAACATACAATTTGGAATTATTTTTTAATTCCTTTTTTTCTATGAATTAAACAAGAGATATAGTGTGTTAATTTATGAGCTTTAGAGGTGCTTGTATGCCAATTTTGTTACCTTTGGACAGATCCAGGCTAACTGTACTCCTGTTTTCAGAAATAATGCCAGGCTGATGCTAACTGGCTGATGGCTGCAGTTTAATATTCAACACAAACACAAGAGAGTGGTATTTATCTTCTCAAAACACTCCGCCAGAAAGCAAATAAGTGTAATGTATTCTTTTAAAGATAAGTATAAAACTAGATATACAGTCCATATTCAGTAAGCTAGCTCAAAATTACATTAGTACAATACAATAGTTTAAAGCGGACCTATTATGTTTTTCAATTCAATTTCAGTTTTATTTATAAAGCCCAATATCATAAATCAAAGATTGCGTCAGAGGGCTTTACAGCATACGACATCCCTCTGTCCTTGGACCCCCACAGCGGATACGAAAAATCTCCCCCAAAAAAACCCTTTAGCAGGAGGGAGAAAAAAAATCCTCTCTTTTCTGCTAAATATATAATGTAGTAATGTCAGATATTCATATAAAACAGTTTCAAGTTCAAGTTCAAGTTTCAAATAATCACATACACAATCAAATAAACATATGTAAAAGTAAACCCTGTGAGCAAAAAACTCACATAACATAAACTGCTACATGTAGCTGCGTGTCACTGTTGGGCAACAACATGCTGTTGCTGGTCATTTCTCCCTGATTTCAGATCATAATTCTGCTTGATCACGCCTGGTTGTTGCCAAGGATTTATTGTTGATTTTTCACATAAGAAAGAGACATTACACAGTCATTCCCTGGCTGCATGTACACTGTAGCCACATGCTAATGTTAAGGAAACATGTAATCTTGGTTGCTGATGTTGTGAATTTCTCGCCAATTTTGGATCAGATTCCTGCTGGAACATGCCTAGTAGTTATTTTAAGCTTTTATTGGTGAAGTTCAGGGTAGAAGATGGCGCTGTTAACCATCAGTCATTTCCTGGCTACAAGTACACTTTTTGCACACATGTATTTAAATGCTAACATCAGGGAAATAATAGACTAATTTCAGTTGTTGTAAATACCTCCCCGACTTTGGATCGTATTCCTGATGTTTCCCAGAACACATTTCCTCTATTCTCCATTTCATTCATTCCACGGCTGTAGTGACAGTGCAGAGACGCCGAGATACAGAAGACGCCGAAATACAGAAGACGCCGAAATACAGAAGACCAAGTAACGCTAACCAATCAGACCGGACTGAGCTTTTTTAGAGAGGCTCAGCGAGACAGGCGCTAAAATGGATCCTTCTCAGACAGAGGGTGAATACAGATGTTTCAGCACATACAGTATGAGGAAAGTAAGAGTTTTTGTCCATAAGGGAATGTAAACGTCAGAGTAGACGCCCAAAATACAAGTATGAATCTGACAATGAGCATAATAGGTCCCCTTTATCAAGAAGATAACACTAACCAATTCAGTTATAATAATAATGCTTTGCCTTTTCTTTTCTTGGCTATAGAACCAAAAATGTCTGACTGTAATTCACCAGCTTCACGATCCATCTTTGAGCGAATAAAAATGTGTCTTAGTGGGTGGTGTTTTTGCATGTGTTTACAAAATACAGCACAAGCTATGGGCTGTTTCAAAGTTTCAAAACCAGAAATCTCAGCACCTGGCAGAGTAATCGCTGAGTCATTGCTATTGATCAACCATGCCGTGAAACCTCTGCAGACATACACCATTTTGGTCACTTTATGCTATTGGGCCGTAAAATCTCACTCACTCGGCCCTGCTGAGAGACATGGCCAAAAGAGTGAGGTGATAGACCACAAAAGTGAAAGTCTGCATAGAGGCTGAGAAAGAGAGAAAGACTAAAATAATCACGGGCAAATTTGCTTATTTGTTTACAACACCAAAGAAACAGCAATCATCTTTATTCACAAACCTCTTTCCGCTGAAATGTCAGCGAAGCACTAGAATAAAGGGCTAAGAATTAAGACTGGAGCACAGTTAAATGTCACAGCGCTGTTGAGCCTCTCGTACAATTAAGACCACAGAAGGTCAATCTTCCCCAAAGCACGCAGCTTAGAGCGTCTCCCATGAATACAGCGATTAATACTACTTAATGCAAAGCGTATCCTGTTTATTTAGTGTAGGTTTGGGAGGGAGTTAGGTTTGTGTGTGTGTTCGTATGCATATCAGTACTCAGACCTATCAATCAAATTAAATCCTTTTCTTTTATAAAAATGGCATTTAAAAGTTATCAGGCAGGTGATATTCCAACTCCTGCAGCAGACACACACAAACTTGTTTTTGTCAGTGAGGAGGACAGGGCAGTATTCTCTGGAGACTTAACCTTAACAAAAATAACTACCTGCATAAACCCAACCCTTACCCTAATCCTGAATGTAACCAGAATCCAAGTTTTAACTTGAAACCTTAAGATGATTTCACATCTGTAGTCCACTTAATTTTTGATCAGGGTCAAGGGAAAAAATTATACATTAATGCCTTTTAGTCCTGTTTGAGTTAAGGTCGAGAGCTCTGTCTGCGCTGCATTCATGGACCCACAATAACTTCCAAATTTAGTGAGGGGACACAGAAAAATACAAAGGGACACACATGAATTTAGGAAAAAAACAAAACAAAAGAAAAACAACTGTAGTCGTGTTTTTTGTGTTTTTGGTTGGTATGCTTCACTGTCACACCACAGACATATACTTTAGAAAATTCTGCACCTTAACCAAATACATTAGGTATGGGGACTAACTATGTGCTTTCTGTGGCCACAAAAAGATTATTAAAAAACACACAAACGCGCACATACACACACAAGCACACACACACACACACAGACAATGACAAAAAAAAAAAATCTGATCCTAAACAGTAAAATAGGAGCTAGCTACTCACTTTTACACTTCAAAATGCTACTTTTTCCTGTGTATATTTTATATATACTTATATATTTTAGGAAAAGAGAGTGAGGAGAGTGAGGGGAAACAGCGAGTGTGGTGGAAGAGAGAGAAATAGAGAGAGAGAGAGAGAGAGAGATGGGGATAAATACATGATAGTAAGAAGGTAGGTAAAGCGATAGCAGAGAGGATAGGATTAGGCTCTGCTGCAAAGCCTTTGGAGAAATACACACAAAACCACACACACAATATTCACACCATACCAAGTGCACATCCATGCTGTGACTTAGACACATATTACACATGCAGTACTAAAAAAAATAAATAAAATAAAATAAAAGTGAAGACACAAAAAAATCACACATATACTTAAAACCAACACACGCACATACACACACACATATGAAGGTTTATCCAATCTTTAGTGTTCTTAACAGTTAAGCTTGTCCTTGAAAGTGCAAGGTGGGGGGTTGATAAGGGGACAGAAAGAGAGAGAGTCAGGGGTGATGGCATATATAGAGGGACAGAGAGAAGGATGAGGAGAAAGGGAGCCGAAAAAGTGAAGGAAGATAATTTGGTTTCCTCTAAGCCCCCTCCCTGCCACCCAGATAGTATATCCGTCTACCTCTACCCCCTATTCTCCATCTGTGCCGCTCACTCCTCCTCTCTACCCCAAACTTCCCGACTTAAAAAAGTTCCCCTTTGAGGATTAGGGGGAACAAAGAAAGGTGAATTCCAAGGAAGACTCAGGGAAAGGAAGAGCTAGAGAGAGACAGAGATGGACGGGGAAGTGAAGAGAGGTAGGGGCGAAAGGGGAGACAATTTAGCGGACAGAGACGTACAGAAGGGAGAGAGGACAGAGGCAGCACAGATGAGAAAGGGGGTAAATTTTTACTCCCTCTTCCATGTTTTCTCATGTCAGCGCCTTAGGTAGGAGAAATCTCTGCTGGGTTTTTATTTGTGGATTCTTGTATTATTTATTTATTTCTCTATGATATCTCAGGAGCAGGACTTAGCATAAGAGCATAAGCACATAAGAGCAGCACAGCCACCTTTCCAATGTGTGTGTGTGTGTGTGTGTGTGTGTGTGTGTTTGCATGTACAGAATCTGAATGCAGAGTCTAGAAGTTTTTGTGTGTGTGTGTGTGTGTGTGTTTGCATGTACAGAATCTGAATGCAGAGTCTGGAAGTTTTTTTGTGTGCGTGTGTGTGTGTGTGATTGTGTGACGGCAGGAGCAGGTGGCTACAGTGGCAGGTTAGATGGAGGTGTAATAGGATGAGAGTGACACTTTTTCCGTCTGCCTCCCTCACACACTTTCTTCCTCTTTCAGATGATTGGATCCAGTCGGGGGGTAGTGATGGTTGTGGTGTCTTTTGATTCTATCCTCTATTTCCTCTATTTCTTTTTTTTATCTCTTCTAATCTCATGAAAGTCTTGACCTCTTCTCTCCTATTGTCTCCCTGTGTCATACTGTTCTAGTCTCAACATGTTTTATATCTTGTCCTCTCCATTTTTACGTTGCTCTTTTCCCTTCTCATCGCCTCTGTTTTTCTTCCTCTCTGGTTTTCCTGTCATTCTCTCTCCCCCTCCTGTCAGGTAAGACTATGTTACAAAAAAAACCTTAGTCTACAGGTATGCAAATATTTTTCAAAAAGGATACATGCCCCCTCTCTTAAAAATAAATAAATAATAATAAAAATATCTATCCACACAACCTTCACTTTACATATCTCTGTCCACACTAAAATGCTAAAACAATTTTCAAACCCTCAAAGCTGTCTACCACAGTCTCACCTCGCCCAAAAGGGAGTCAAGTCTACAAGCTAACATGACATTAAAACATAACTACATCAGCTCTTTCACAGGCACAAGTGATGTTCTGGACATCCTAAAGTTTCCTTCCATCTCTCATCCATAACTATCTTCGAAACTGTCTACATCTTCTAGTTTGACGCCCCATTCTACATGTCCATGTGGATACAAAGTGTTTTAAAAGTTTTAAAAAATCTGCACCATAGAGAGCATTTTTAAATAATCTTCTGTTTAGTGACCTAAAACACAGTTTGCTTGTGGATTATAGGCAAAATGCTTGAGGAAAATATTAAAAATATATACACAGTAAAACAACACTGTTTGTTTTGACTTAAAAAGACTTAAAAAGTGTCCCGGTTGCCTTAAATTTTTAAGTTCACTTAATATGAGAAGACAAGTTGCATCATTAGAGAATAACCTCAACTTGTCCTTCTCAAATTCTTTCAACTTAAAATTTAAGGTAGCCTGGACACTAACATTTTAAAGTTACCACGCCAGTCTCACTTAATGAGAAACACACAAAGCTCAATTAAATATGTACAAATTCTTAAATTAAGTAGGTGAAAATATCTGTATGAAATGTAATAATAATAATACTACTACTACTACTACTAATAATAATAGTAATAATAATAATAATAATAATAATAATAATAATAATAATAATAATAATACATTTTATTTATAAGCACCTTTCTCAGCACCCAAGGACACTTTACAAGGATAAGAGACAAAATAGCGACTATTAAAGTTATAACAGTGTATAAGTCCAGTATTGAATGTAACATGTTACATGTGCATGTAAGTGAGCAAGGTTTGTTTATGTAGTGCGTATGACTGCGAACATGTTAAAAGGATAAGGTACATTGGGTGCAAGAAAAAAAAGGAAAATGGACAAAGAAGTGTGGAAAAAGGAGGCAATATTTGCTTTTGTGCTGGATGACATGCTTTGGAAGGAGGCAGAAATCCACTTGCTACGCTGAGCTTTTGTTCAGTATGTGGACCTGAATCCATGAACAGATGTGTACACATGTACGGACACACAAACACAGCCCACCGTAAGTTGTTCTTCCCGGGAGGTCTTGCATGAAAAGAAACACACACAAATACACACCACTATGAAGTCTTTAAGGCTTAAATCTTTTCTGACCTATATTGCATGACCCCAGAGAAACCTTATCTGGTTGAAATATAGACTAAATAACAGCTTGTTTGATCCAAGTAGAATGTATATTTTACCTATTTCACAATGTATTTTATATGCTTAGGCTGATAAGGTGTGATTATGAGCATATACAGTAGAAAATCTATAGCCTCAAGGAAAATGACTGCATGTTGTACGCAGAAAATTCTCAGAATCCTGACAAAGAGACGAGAAACATCACTGAGCGGTTTTCAATTTGTCTGAAAGCTCTGACTTGGCTGCAGGGTCAGATATTACCCTCAGTATGAGGGTGGATAGTGTCATCTATCAAATAGCCTCCAAGAAATGGAGATGGAAGTTTTCTTGCAGACACAAGCAGTCCGCTGCCGATTGGCCGGGACGTAGACTTAGCTCTAGTCCAGGTGGGGAAGAAACGGGGGGATGGGCAGAGGAGGAGTACAGAATTAGTGAAAGCAGGATGGGTGGAGAAGAAAGAGAAATGTAAGGAGAGAGCGAGACGGGGATTAGAGACCCTCTGAAAGGCAGTCACTTAATTTCCTGGCTAACCTGGCTATGATTATCTCCAGGGTGGGAATGGAATGTTTGATGTCCTGGAACCAGACTAATCCTTGGTGACTAACCTCCACCTCTCATTTCCTTTGGATTAGCTCACTCTGCTACTTAATAAAAAGGTGGATGTGGATAGATATTAACCTACAATGACAGAGAGATAGTGGGAGAAAGACAGTATTTCTTTTTCTGACTACAAAGACTGTTCTTAAAAGTTTAAAAACTCGAAAAACTTCAAATTGTGTTTTCCTGGCAAGGACCTCTTGTGGCTTAGTGAATGATGACTGTTGTCTCTAAGATGCAAAAGTGGAAGTTATTGTGACAAAGAAAGGTGAATTCTTGCTCGCATCTCATCTCCAATCGTCAACATTTTTGACCATTCTCTATCCTTAACTAAGCAGCAGGTGATATGCTTATCTCCCAGTTCAATATAACACTTAGCTGACAATTCAAAATGTATCACCATATCAAACGCTGCGATTCTAAAAGTATTACAACTCGACATTACAATTAATTGCTGTTTTTTTTGTTTTTTTTTACTTTTCAAACACTAGGCCGTGGGGCGAGGTTAAATTAACTTTAAGACTATATATTATGCGATATATTTTTTAAAAAAAATGAACATCTTGTGTCAGTTAGTGTCTCTTTTATTTCAGCAGCATCATATACTGCATAGAAAAGTGGTAAATAAAAAGACAGCTGATTTGATGGTCCTCTGTATTTTACTGTTTTTTTCAGGCTAAGCTCTTTGTGATATTGCTGTGTAAATGGTCCCATATTAAATACACTTTACGGTTGCTTACTACATTGCATGTTACATATACAATAGAGTGAATGAAAAATCTATACTTTTTAAAGTAAACTTAGACAGCTACATGCAGCTGTCCTTGCTCAGTGTTCTCCATGCACTGATTTATTTATGGCTGCAGACCCCCAATCATTGTTTTTCTATTAGCCTATTTGTTAATATTTAAAATGGGTAAAATGGTACGCTATTGTTGAGCAGAGCATTGATTAGTTCAGCTCCTCGCCCCACTCTCGCCCTCTCTATGTTTGTCTGACCACGAATAAGACAAAAATCAATCCATCTAGCTTGCTAGCCTCACAGTCCCTCTCCCCAATGGGGGGGGGGGTTGCACTGAGCTGGCTCAAGTTACTATACAAGAAGTTGACTGTCCATGTCTTCAGACTGTCTGCCATGACAGGGATATGAAGTCACATGACTGGTATATTAACAAAATAATAGCAAAGACTTATTTCCACCACCACATTTTAATTATACTCATCCAGGCACTGAAAAAAACATTAAAAATTCATTAAAAACAATAATAAATAAATAAATATTATCTGAATACATGTTCTCCACCCTTGCTAAGCAGTACAGCTGTTAGTTTTTGTGCAAAATTTGAATGAGGGGTAAAAAAATGAATATGTTACTTTATATTTATTACACTGGGTCCGACAAGAATTGGCAAATAGAGAAACAGTAGCAGTTCAATCACAGAGGCTGAAAAACAGGATAACTTCATTCAGTGCTTTTTATCATCAATGTCTTGTCTCAACTTAGTGAAAGACCAACAGATTAAACACACAAAACACAGGCACACACACACACTCGTGCTTGTCATGGTAACCAGTTGGCCAAGACTCCTTGCCTGTTTGGAATGATGAATTGGTAAAGCTGAGGGTGACACAGTGCCTCCAACAATTTGGGACCTCATGATAGAGGGTTATTTGCAAATTCACACAAGGACTGCAAGGACTCGCAACTCCCACAAATACACACTTTAACGCCACTAAAAACCTGCAAATTAACTAACAATTTTTCAGAAAAGCTGTTGCCAAATTATGCTCAACACTCTTTCCCTGTTTTTTTTTAATTTTTTTTTTTCTCGCCAGGCTTTTCTCAAGAGGGAAAGCCTGAAGTGTTGCCAGGTTACCAGCTCATCTGACCAATGACATGTCACTTGACCCTTCTCTCGGCCAATGCCCTGCCTTCAACAACCGGCTGGGCCCCAGCTGGCCAATTAGCTCGCCTCTTAGTGTGGAGCTCGGCCAATGAAAAGCCCCGGGAGACTTCTGTTCATCTGAACTCACAGATGGGAGGACAGAGAGGGAGAGGGAACGAGTGTGTGTGTGTGTGTGTGTGTGTGTGTGTGTGTGTGTGTGAGAAAGAGAGAGAGGGTGTGAGGGACTTGGCCTGAATTCCCCAGCACTATTGAGACATCTTCACTGAAGAGGTTGGCTAGTTTTGAGTTAGCAGTTGGAGACAAATCTCTCCAAGAGACCAATGGGAGAATCACATTGCTAGTAGCAGAAGTAAAAAGGAAACCAAACTGCAGAACTGCCAGATTTTAAGATAAAGTTTACCTAATCTTGATTTCTAAACAGTGTACATCTCCGGCAAAACCCTGTCTATCCTGAATGTTTTGTAATCTTATGATTAAAGATGATGACATTTTTGTTTTTGTCGAGCTATAACTAGGTTACAATGTGCACTATGGATGTCTTACACATAGTTTCAGCTCCAACTCAAATTACCTTATTAATCACTATCTCTTCTTCACTTTAAAACTAATAAAAATCACTAAGGCAGGCCAACCTTTTACTGTCCATTAGGCCCAATTTAAAGAGAAGCACTCAAAAGTTGCAAAAAGTAAAAATAATTCAGTATTAAATGGAAAGGCCTAAATGTTACTGGGTTGGAAAGCTGTATCAAGACAAAAATACAAAATGCAGACCAGAGTGGAACTTGAAAAGCTTTCCTTGCCTCACTGGTTACACTGATTTGGAGCGAAACTTCTCCCAGCATTTTAGCAGTATGTCTATTTTTTATCACAAAAAAACATTAAGTGAAACTGACTTTCTTTCAGTCAGCATTTTGGACAGCTGTATTGAAATGCCACACTTACATAAGCTCCCCCCTCTCTCAATATCTCTGCATGTGACTGGAGTTTCTTCTATTTCTGTACAACTCTTCCCCTAAAACACACACACACACACACGCACGCACACACACACACACACACACACACACACACACACACACACACACACACACACACACACACACACACACTTCCCCATGTTTCAAGATAACACTTTCTCTATCAATTGCTGTTTCAGTTTGCTTCATGCACGGCATGAAAGCTCATGTGTGCTGACCGGAAAATATACCAGCAACTTGATAAATAAAATAATTGTGTTCATGAAAATGCAATAGTTACAACAAATAACTTAAAAAGTGAACAAAAAAGAGAATATTTTGTTTGAATGAATGCATTCATCTCTGTGTGGGATGTTATGTTGCACAAACAAGCAAGGAGCATAAAATGTATATGACAAGTTATCCCTCTATACATACATACCTACACAAAGCTGTCTGTGTGTATGTTTGCCTGTTAGCATCTCTGAGTCAAACTGAAATCTAGGTTTTTATCATATGTAATAAAAGTAATCTCTATAACCATACCTAAAGTAAATTAGACATTATTTCACTCTATTCATCCATTTTCCATACTCATTGGATGTCTGCAGTGTTGCCTACCCCAGCTTACAATGGGCAAGTGGCAGGGTACGCCATGAGCAAGCAGTACACACACACACACACACACACACACACACACACACACACACACACACACACACACACACACACACACACACACACACACACACACACACACACACACACACAGAGAGAGAGACAATGACAAAAAAAATCTGATCCTAAACAGTAAAGTAGGAGCTAGCTACTCACTTTTACCCTACACTGTATGTATATAGTTACTTCATTTTAATCCACACAACATAACCTGACGTAGGGAACAGTAAAAGGACCAAGATGGTTTTGAGGTGTTCATTACTAAAAGCTCAGGTAGAAATAGAGTAAGAATAAGAATAAAATAGAATAAACAAGAGTCCAGGGACCCAATGTAGAAAGGGGTATTCCCACACATATAATGGTATTTTTTAAAGCAAAATGTGTGCACCTCACACACGCCTTTCTAAAGTCGGATGCTGGTGAAATAAAAAGACGAAGAAGAAATACAAGGTAAATGATGTAACCCTAGAATAAAAAAAAATTCCTTTTGTTGTTTGCCAGTTCAAGTAATTGAGTTTTTTTTCGTGTGTACAAAAAATCAAAAGTGTTTTTAAAAAGACATTCAGTCTTTTTCCTCTATCAATGCTCTTCTCATTTTACCCTAATTTGAGAGGCACACTCAATATGAGTTGTCTTAATTAAACATTGATCATCTTTCAGATGTATAATAATAATAATTAGACTGCTCATTTATGAAAAGGAACTGCAAAATTCTTATCAGTGTATTATCATTTCGCTCTTTGCCATGATTTTAAAAATGTCTTCATTGTCTCTTGTTGTTGTCTCTTATTGTTGTATTTTGCTTGAACTACATAAAAGCTGCCACGTAAAAATAAACTATTAGTTTTGACTTCAAAAAATTGGCATCTGGGTTGCCTTAAAATTTCAATTTGAGTGAATTTGAGAGGATAAGTTGAGGTAATTCTGTAATGATTCAACTTGTCTTCTTAAATTAAGTAAACTTAAAAAAGTTAAGGCAGCCTATACACTTACTTTAAGTTAAAACTTTTTTTTTTAAACCATGTGAAATCTGGTGGTATTGCTCTTCATTTACCCGGATCTGTCAGCTTTCAGAAACATGCAAAAATATGAATGACATGAAGACAGAGTATGGAAAAAAGACTCCATCTATGACCATACACATATTAACCGTTGACCATAAATGAGCCCTTTAGTCTGAAAACGGAGATTTATGCATTAACTGGTTAAACGATTGTTGTTGAGTCTAGCTCACACTCACTACTGTTATGGAAAAACTTCAAATATCATATAAATTATGTTTAATATATCTGATGATATATGGGTAAATCAAAATGCAGCTTTCAAGTATTCAGCAGCAGGTTAAAACAGAATGTTTGTGTTCCTGATGTTCCTCCTTTTCAGCACACTCTCTTTGCACCATATGACTTTCAGGTGACTCTCTCTCTCCCATTCCCTCAGTCAGTCTCTTTTGACATAGAGACTTTCTTATAAGGGCTCTTATTGTGAAACTCACTGACTCTCGCTACTGTATGGCTCTCAATCTCTCCCTGTCCTTTCCTCTCCATCTCGCAGTATTTCTTATCTACCAGATGACTCACCATATTTCAACGTCAGATATTTCTCCCTCAGACGCTCAAGAGCTGCATGCTGCTTTAAGAATCGCTGACAATCTCCAAATACACACACACACACACACACACACACATTTTATCCTTGCTTGCTCACTCACTGACAAATGTGTATACAGCGCGCTCACAGGTACACATATTTGACACTTAGAGGTGTGTGTGTCCTCGACAACACAGCTGAGCCAACAATCTAGAAAAAAATGCGCACACACGAATAAACACATACTCACACACACACATGCACCGCAGTTGGCTATCTGTCCTGTCCACAGTGCAGTGGCCAGTGGTGATAACACTCTCCACTGGACCAAAACTCATCACTCTTTACACACATACCTGGACGAAGTTTTCCGTGTGTGTGTGTGTGTGTGTGTGTGTGTGTGTGTCTGTGTGTGTTTGCCTTTTGGCATCGTTTTCAAAGCATGAATTTAAGTCATGAGAGCTTAATAGAAATCAAGACTTGATAAGACATAACAACGTCAAGCTGCATGAGCTATGCCTGGAAGGAACAACACACAGACATCTTAACACAGGACCGTGGCCGCGACCGCAAATAGGTTTTCCAAGAATGTGACCTCTACATAGTAAACTGTATTATTCCAACCATTTCTGCCAACAGCACTGCAACAAGAGAGGCTTTCACGCTAGATTAAAGGATAATTTCTATTTCTGCATATGATATTAATATGGCCCTTTTCTGAATATGCCCTATGGACACACATGAAGGGCTTGGATCTCTGGGAGCAATGGCCATTGTGTATATGCGTTGAAAAAATGTATACAGCGCATGCTCTTGTCTAGATACATACAGACAAAGCATGTTCATTTTAAACAAAGCTTTATTGGCTTTGCTTTTGGGTAAACATCAGGTTTCATTCTATGTATTTATGTAGTATCATGAGCTAGAAAAAAAAAGTTCATAGACATATGTCTTTCTCTTTCTTGGGAGACCCTGTTCCCACATTTATCTCTTTGTAAACCCAATAATCATTTTAATGAAACGTCTTTTTCCTTTATTGCTACCAGTATACAATGAAATGGTAATAGAAACTCAATTTCCTCCATCTATTGTATGTGCCCACTTGTCCTGTACAGGATCCAGCCTGTCCCAGCTCACATTGGTCACGAGACAAGGAATACCCAGAACAGGATGCTCTACAGCCCAGACAATTATTTACAATCTCATACCCCTTTTCTACCAAATTAGTTTTAATTCTTGAACTGGTTCTGTTCAGGTTTCTTGGAACCTTGGTGCTGTCTAGTGAACCAGCCCACGTTTTGTGATTACAATCAAGGATGTGTCATCAGTGGAAGGCACTACACAAAGCACAACGGGAGTAAACAGTAGTGGCAATTGTAGATTAATTTTACTTACAAACTTTTGTTGTCTTATTACAGATATTTTGTTTTACCCCCCAAAAAGCACAACCCAATTATTGATGAGACCACAACTCTCTTAATGATGACAATTTCTCACTTGACTCTTCTATTGTTACCTGCCCCGACCTTTTCAATCTGTAACATATGACACGCCCACTGATGTCGCACACTATCTTACTTCTGTATTTAACCGATGAAGGTCAAATAAACCCAAACATGGTCAATTAATATAACATACAACAAGTGAACATAGAATGGCGTGCTTTGCTTTGTTGCACATCTCAGATATTCAGACATGCGGATAGTTTTTCAAATGTTCAAGGCCATGACATAACGCTGTTGTCCTGGTTGGGCGACCTTGAAAAGGCTCACCATGTTCAGCTTTCAGTAATTTTGTTGCTAATAGTTTCTCTGGGTAGGAGTTTAATACTACCAAATTTAGTTTTTACCTCAATGTAACAGATGTCAGCTGTGCTGTCAGAGCTGTAATAAACTCAGTTGAACTAATGTTTATGCAAAGACACCTCCTGCTGCTACTGTTTCACGTCAAAAAGTGAAAGGGTTTCATTGTTAACAAAAGTGCAGCCTTGGGCACAAGCATTATTGACTGCTAACTTCTGGTTTATTAAATAGTACGTTACATTGGCATATGGGGGCCCTATTTTTGTGGTGAGGCAATGACCAACACAAGCAGCTCTCCAACTGTTTGGTATTTTCCTTACCTTGAAATTTGCTTTGCACATCTATATGATGTTTGCCATGACCAGCACGCACGGCGCACAGATGGGAGAAGGAGCGCAACAGGTGGGGGGTTATGCAAATGAGGCAGCGCAAATCATGCCGTTACTGAGAATAGACATGTCTTAACCATGTCTCTGTTTGGCTTAACATCACTTTGATGCCAGTCTGGTGATTTTAGCAAAGTAATTGGAGTAAATGTGCAGTAATAACAAAATTATGCTAAAAATATAAATAAACAAGTTTGATGAAACACCCTCCAAACAGAGGATGCATTTAAATCAGAATCAAAGCCAACAGTTATGCAGCAATGCCAGTAAAGCAGCCTGCATTCATCAATAAATGAACTGAGTGATTCTTACTGTATCTCTTGTCAATTGCTAGTTTACACTGTACGAAAAGTCTCTCCTACAGTTCATTAAATCCCTACAGCCATCTGAAGGCAGCAAGGCAGACATGTTGATAAATCTGCAGCCCCTGATTAAAGAAGTGTCATGCCAGAGCACAGCGCCATTACACACACAAGCATTCACTGTGTTCACCTTGATTAAATAAGGCGACACCGACCTGCTAAAGAATAACCACACAACTTTTACACACATTAGGCTCAGTAGTTATAACTCAGGATTCTGCCAGTGTGTCCTTTTAACCTCAGCAAAAGTAGTTTTTTTTTGTATGTCTACAAACAACAGTGGGTGAAGAAGTGTCTTTCCATTTGTTGAGCTACTGCTGATGTGCTCCCCTGTGATTGGCACAGCTGTTTCAGAGTTACAGAGTGCCCCAGGAATAAGTCTTAAAACCTGGAAACGAGTTAGCATTTCAGCACTCCTGGCTCCCTTGTCTCAAAGTCAGCAGTTTTTTTTTTTAAATGTGTCTTTGGTTAGAAGCCTTAAATAATGTCTGTGGTTAACAAAAGTTGGAGAGAATTTCACTTTTTGTTCTACGACCTAAATTTGTCAGTAAATACCCCACTCATCAAGTTTGAAGGCTTTTTTGGCTTTTTTTTCTGGTCCTAGCTCACCTGGTAGAGCAGGCATCCCATGTACACAGGATGTGTCCTTGCAACAGCGGCCGCAGGTTCAACTCCGACCTGCGGCCCTTTGCTGCATGTCATCCTCTCTCCCCCTTTCATGCTTGAGCTGTCCTATGTATAGAAAAGGCAAAAAAGCAAAAAAATATGCTAAAAAAGGTTGCTAACAAGTGGTTTGTTTTTAACATACCATTAGGTTTTTACGTATGGCGATTGCATTTAGGCTTCATATATCATAACAGTGGTGTTCATTTGTCAAGATTTGCTGAACAAAATGTTGGAGTATCATGAAGATTTGTTGGCACAGAGCTTAGTTTCTGCAAAAAAATCAAAAAATCCCATCAGCTTTTTGACGAGGGAACCAGGGCAATGCTAACTTTCATGTTGTCTCACAAAAATTTCACCCCTGAAACACTCTATTTGACCGGTGACGTGACTGATTTTCAGTAAATTTATTAAACACCACACCCTGTGTGCCCTGGAACTACAGCTTCTCATTTGTTGTTACGCAATTAAAATATGGCCTATTGTTTTGGGGGGTCAGTGGATCGGGTATAATACTGAAAGAAAGGTGATAAAAGAAGCATGTAAGTTTGGCAGAGGTCATTGGTTCTTAAAAGACAAAAGGAAGACGCAAACATTTCTTGTGGTGTGCACAACAAGTGTAGCTCTGTTTCCAAAGCTAGTAGTCCATAATAAACATCTGTGGGGTTACTGGTTAATATACAAAGTTTTAAATCATAGAAGAAAGGCTTCTTCAGTTCCTCCTGCCAGGGCCTAACATGATGAATGTTGTCTCTCACCCTGGGACTCAGGCACAAACAAATTACTGCAGTAGTCATGTGGGGGCCCAACAACCACAGATTCATTCTGGATCTTGACCCAAGCTTTATGAGGCCAGACTGTAGGGAATCATGCATGTTAAAAACAGATAATAAGTCATGACATGTTGACTCATTCTGCCCTGCTGGCTGAGAGAAGACACAAATCATACATGCCACTGAGGGAGTCTGTGTCTCTGTCTCTGTGAGCGTGTGTGGTTTTAAGAGGAAATACATGTATTCAGATATGCTTCCGTACCTCGGAGTTAATGTGAAGGCATGCGTTCATTCTTGCGTGCAATGTGTGTGTGTCTGTTCTGGCATATGTGTTGGATGTATGTTTTCATCCTTGTATTCAATTGTGTGTGTGTAGCAGACATTCATCGGTCATCAGACCAGCCAGGCACCAGTTTCCAGACAGCGAGGTCAGAGTCATTCACTAATCATATTAACATTCCTCCATAATGACCCAACGCATAACTCTCCCTTTTCGGGCTTTTTCTCTCTCCCTCCATCCATCTGCATCACTCATGCTTTCCATTTCACCCCCTCCTTTCCCCGTCTTTCTTTCTTTCTTGATTTTATCAACATCATCACCTCATTCTCTCTGCCTCTTTTTTGTCCATCTCTGAACCCTCAACAGTTCTCTCACTTGTTGACATTACTCCTGTATGTTTTCCCTTCCTTCTCATTTTCCCTTCATGGATTCTATGTCCCGCTCTCTCCAATTGGCGTCTCATTTCCTCAAATTAAATCCTGTCTCATCTTTGTTTTACCCTGTTCTTTCCACTCAAATGAGCTTGTGTATTCTGGCTCTGTCTGATCCACCTGTAGATCACCAAATAAACCCCGAGGACACAGGATTATGGGCAATGGTGAGCACTGTGGACAAGGGATTGACAAGTGGGTATAGTGTTTAATGGTGATTATGACGGACAGATATTTTACAGATGTCATTTCATTATTACTTTCTTCCATTATTTATCATAATAAGAAAATCTAGCAAAAAGCACCAATCCACCAACAGCTTTTGCAATACTGAAACAGTGTTGTTGAACATTTTTATCTTAATTTGGAGAAAAGACTTGACACAGTTTCTCTTCTCTGAGCTCAATGACCTGGGAACCACAAGATGATGAGTTATTATAGGTAATGCTTTCATTGGGGAAGTTTATTTGAAATGAAAATGCTGGTGCATGCCTTAGATGTAATTTTGCTGATTAGTGTTTTTATAAATTCTGAGGAAATTATTTTGCTAACACCAGCACTTCAGGTACCCTTAAAATAACCTCATTTTACAGAAGAGAGGAACCACAAGTATCGAATTAAGATGACAAATTTGTTATTTATTGACCCTGGGAGAAACTACATGAGCTGGAGCTGAAACAGTGAGTTAGTTAACTAATATGGTGATCAAGGAAAATTACATGCTAACTATTAATATAATAGAATAAAAATGTGTGTTCCTTTTCGAGAAAAACTCCAAGACATTCTCTGGTTTAAGATTCTCAGATGAGACAATATGCTGCTTTTCTTTGCCATGTATGATACTAAACTGAATCTCTAATGGTTTTCATATAAAACAAAACATCTAAACACATCGCAGTGAACTCTGTGATTTTTTTTTTTTTTTTACAAGTTTTCCAACATCTTATGAACAATAAAGTTATTCATTGAGAAGATAATCTGCAAATAAATCTGTCATTAATTGCAGCCCTAGTCATGGTAGCTGTTGGATTTATTTCAAACTAAAGATACACTATGCAGGATTTTCCTAAAAGAAAAACATGTATTGACTGTATTCCCTCTCAATCGTCGACCCGCTAGAAGTGTGTGGTCGTGTATTATTATTCAGAGACCCAGCCCTCTGCCTGTATTTTCTTGCAGCCCCTTGAACACTTTGGAAATCCAATGTCAGTGAACACAGTTCGTAGCTACATCTTAAAATGTAAGTTCAGATTCTACCACTAAAAGTAAAAGCTATGTATCAACAACATCCAGATACTTTGTTGACTTCTCTGGGTCTGAGCTCATGCTGTGGTCTTAACAAGTTCAACTTTCAAATAATTGTTGGAAATCGTGCCCTCCAGGCTTAAGTGTAAAAGAACCATCCAGATTGCTACCAGTGCAAAGTTCACAAGCCAAAAACTGTAATGGTATGAGGGTGTGTTTGTGCCCATGGCATCATGGGTAACTTGCATATCTGTGAAGGCACCATGGATGCTGTAAGGTAAATATAGGTTTTGCAGCAACATATGCTGCCATCCAGGCACCATCTTTTTTCAGAGACATCCCTGCTTATTTCGGCAAGACGATGCCAAGCCACATTCTGTAAGTGTTAAAACAGTGTGGCATCTAGTAAGGAGTGCGGGTACTATACTGGTCTGTCAGCAGTCTAGAACTGTTTCCAACTGAAAATGCGTGGCACATTATATAACACAAAATATGTCAAATCTGTCTGTGAACAATATTAAATTGAACATAGGTCATACATTATTTACAAATCATTCTATTTATTTCTGTTTTACACAGGGTTCTAAGGTGTTTTTATTTTTATCTAGCTCTAGTAAGGATGTTGCTGGGCGTGTAGTCCCTAACCAAAACAGCACAGAGGTGAGGTCAGGCCTTTAAAACAAGGTATTGACCAGGTGCTGGACCTTAGGCAACATGCATCCAAGGGGAAAGCCACAAAAGTAGAAGACACAGTGCCAAAAACATGAAAAAATTGCAAGCGAAAACACCAAGCTGACAAAGATTATTCCAAAATATGATTGAATCTGGGGTTGGCATTCATATTTGCCAGCGATTCTGTTAACAAACAGTAACTGACAATTCCTGCATAGAATTCCTCTTACACGGTGGAATAATAGGGGGAAGCAATAAAGTCTCATGCAGTAAGAAAAACTATGCTTTTGTATTTCCATATGTAGATACATTTTCCTTTATAGATTTATTCCAGAGTCAGAACATTTTTCTCTGCAAGATAAACATCTACTTCTGATCCTATAAAAAGAAGCAGAGCTCTGTGGTTGGATTTCTGATACTTTGGTGAGAAAAGAACAACATGGCAGACTGTTTGATGGAGGGTCCAAGTTTTTGTGGATCAAATATTTGTAAAGGGCCGCCGCAATTCCATCAGTGCGGTGAGTCTCATTGTTGCAAGAGTGTGACAGAAGTATGCTTACTGTAGGTCATCTTTGTGTTGCTTTAGGTACTTGTACTTGCTTGGATAACATGTGTGTGCTGCCTGAGTGTGTGTGTGTGTGTAAGGGGATCTCTATCAACACCAGGTTTGCTTCCACTATTCTCCAGCCAAATCAAATGGAGGCTGTGTGACTTGGCTTTGACTAGGCTGACTCAAAAATGGTTATGCATTTGGCTTGATGTTGTGCAGTAGCTCTAGTTGCTTTCATATGAGCCTGAAGTTATCTCCTGACTACACACAGACACACACACAGACACATAATGATCCTCTTCTGGGAGCCACCTTGACAAGGTTCTGAGTATTCTCCAAACTGGAATCACTTTTGAGATTTCTCCACATTTTCTCAGGGTGCCATTACACCGCCCCACTCCAGCACACACCAGTGCACACATTAATGCACACGCCCACGCACACTATCTTACTTGGTCAGTCGGTGTGAATGATTTAACTGTTAATGGCTGCAAATCTTTGACGATGAGTCAGTCGTTAATTGCTCCAGTCAGTCATAACCACCAAACCCTGCCGAAGATTACCTCATGACTCGATGTGTGTGTGTGTGTTTAGCTCAATGGTGCATTGGTCCAGGGGGACTGAAAAGAGACAGAAAGAGAATGTAGGGGAGACAGAGGAACAATAAATGTCTGAGCATGAGAATATCTCCATTATTGACTGAGACAGCGAAGGGATGTATATCATATCTGTAGTGTGTGTCTGAGTATGTCTACACTGCTCCCAGGAGACGCGGCAATGTGTCTGGGTCCACTGACTCGGCACTGATCCCATCTTGTCTGACTTGGGGATTACAACCTCCTGACCTGCTGCTGGGTGTGCTCACATACATCAGCACACACGCACGCACAGCTGAAGTCCTGGGATATTGATGAAAAGAGGGAGGTAAGGAGGCGAAGAAAGGTAGTAAAGGTGATAATTAAGAACATGGACAAATGTTTAGGGGTGAGTTTGCTGACTTTCTTTGCCCTGATCCAGACCTTTGAAAATGTCCACTCCACTAAGTTTGAGTTGCCTGATTTGTCTGGCATTGTGACATGAAACAGCAGCTTCTCAGTTAAAAATGAAAAACAACCAATGAGCACCGAGGTGGGACTCAATCCACCAATAACCACTATATGCAGGACTAAAGCTGTTGTCAAGCTATTGTCAAATGGTGCACCAGAACTAATGAGGAGTAATAACAGCAATGGCAAGCCTTATAGACAGACACATGCTGTTATACCCGTTGCTGTAATCAAAATGGCTTTTCAATACCTCTGACATTGTAGATTGTTTTTACTTCGCTCCACTCGACTCTTAAAACCACTGCAAAACAGGTATGTCGGCATGGCTACACATCAGTGAGGACTTAAAAAGAAAAGCCGTGGAAGCTTTCCAAGTGGACAAATACTTGCCCGCATGGACTGTGATATTTGCAAGGTTATTTTATTTAAGCCTGAATGACATTCATCAGTTCTCTGTCTTATCTATCTCACTGGATGTGTGCAAAGAACCTGTATAGAGCTTTTCTAGTCGTTCGTCTACTCAGAGCCCTTTCAAATTACTTGTCACATTCACACATACATTTATACACTGATGGCTGAGGCTACCGTACAAGGTGCCACCTGCTACTCAGTTCTGACCCATTCATAAAAAAATCACAAAATGATGGCACAGGCATCAGGTCAAGGCCAAGGATACTTTGACATTTGGCTGGAGGAGCCAGGGGTCAAACTGCCAACTGTCCTATTATAGAAGAGGGCAACCTGCTCCAGCACCAGAGCCACTGCCGCCCCTGTATTGTGTGTTTGTATAAGTCGTGATTGCTCTAACTGCTGAAATTTAGCAACAGATCCAGTGCATCTACAACAATAGTCAAATGGTGTGCAGTCCAACTATCCGGTGCACCATGCACACATGCCAGCGTTCTAATTTTGGCGGATATGTTGGTCTCTAATGATTGATACAGAAGACTGAATCCCCTTTACCCCACAGAAATCCGTTAAGAGTGGACGCAATATCAGACTGGTGGCAATAGACTGTAATGAGGTGACACTTCTGTTTGATATCAGGCAATGCCTTTCATGCTATGCAGAGGATTTTCACTTGAAACAATGACCAAAAAGGCTTTACTAAAAAAAATCTGCAAACTAAAAAGGAAAGCTTATCAGATATAAAATATCTGCTCTCTAATTGCTTTGTATTTGCCTCTCCCCTCTTCCTTTGTCTGTCTGATCCCTCACTCTCTCCGTCTTGCAGTTGTTCTGGACCGTCAGTGTAAGCCCAGTTTCCTCTCCGTTCCATTAGATTCAGCACATTTGTACCGTTCCAACGCTCTACTTATCCTTATAAGGCCAGAGTGAGTAACAGCACTGGGCTCAACCCCATGATCACACAGGAACCACCACCGTCTGACTGCAAAGCATGTATTTGTCTGCAGATGCATGACTATGTACACGTGTGTGCTAATGTTTGCACATATGTGTGGTTCTCAGGGCGCCACATAACCTTTGCAAACCTGCTGATTTTAGTCTGACATATCTTCTTCATTAGCATTCAGCTCTTCATGCAGTCAGTCATTCTTATATATACTGAAGCCAACAAGGGAGTGCAGATCTTACCCTGCTGTTTCTCCAATAATGCTGATTTGTCAGAAGATGAATTTATGTTGGAAGTCTCCAGAGATGCCAAACACTAAACCTTATCCAATTTGAGCAATGGGTAAAATTTGCAAAGTGATTCAATTCTTAGTCGAATCTGTCAGCAAAGTAAATAAAGGGGCCTTTTCTGCAGGAACGCTTAGCGCAAGGAAAGTCCCTGCAGCCCGCAGTCTTTCATACAACTGAGTCGCTAGTTAAATAGAAGTTCATTACGCTGAGGCTGCATTCGCAGCGAGAGAGAGGCAGAGAGAATATGGTCCGAGCAATGAGTTCGAACAGCACTAATGTGTTTTTCCATGAGAAAACCTGTGGTTTAGTGTTTGAATTTGGCAGTGTGATTTGGGTGCGCAAATATGCACATGTGATTTAAGTGTGTTCATTTATTGCAAGCCGACTGGCTGAGACTGCTGGCATGTGTGTATTTGTACCTTCATCCATGTTTGAATTTGTGGCTTTGTTATCCATGTGTGCACATGATTGTGCGTGTGTGTGTGTGTACTGACTGAGCAAAAAGATTACACATTAGGCCCGTTTGAAATGTATCCTTGTCAAATCATCAGATTAGAAATGCAGTCTGGGAGTGTGCTGTGTGTGTATGTTGCCAGCAGTGCAGTCTTTGGTGATTGGGTGATGTGGCACAGCATATTCCAGTGGATTTATGGTCACCCATAGCTGGCATTAATAATAGAGACTGGAGAAATATGGTCTGACTTGCTACAGTCGGCTTGCTGAAGACCAAAACTCTTCACTTTTTCTCCTTCTCTCTTTATTTCTCAAATTCTATCTGTCTTATTGCACTTGCTCCGATTACATACTGGCCACATAAAACATTTGTTTTCCTCATCTTTGTCTAACGGTGCTTGAACTCTGTGGCAGGAGGATAAAGTATTGATAAACTGACAAACGTATCAATCATCACAACCAAACAACAACAGTTTTTTATTCCCAAATGTCATATTTAATAGAAAAATAATGATGCTGCTGTAATTGGAGAGGGAGGAATGGGAACGAGAGAGCTTTAGAGATAGGCAAAATGCTAAAAGGACATTGAACCAAAGAGAGAAAGAACTGAGAGGGAGTTGACAAACACTTTTTATGTAGAGCCCAAACAGCTCTCTTGACCCTGTCCATGATAACAAAGAGCTCCACTCAGCTACAAGGTTTACTCCTGTCCCTTTCTACTTACAGCGAGTCGGGGTTCGATTCCCTGCCAGTCCACCTATAAAACACCCAAGGTAGCACGGCTGTTTCTATTTTAGAATGGCTGCAATTACACGAACAGTTTAGAGGTCAAGAAGGAAAGTGTGTGTGTGTGACAGAGAGAGTGCAGAGAGAGCGTGGGCAAAGGGGTTTTGTTTGCCCCAGCATGATTATAAAATGACAAATACAAAGGTCGGCCATGAACAACTTGATGGTATGGACAAAATATCTAATTTTGTATCTAGGTTTGTAGCATTGTTGTAAGGCCTAAATTTAAAGCACTGGTATGAAAAGACTTATGTTGACAAAAAACAGTAAATATAAGAATAGCACAAGGTTTTTGAGGGGTAGTGAAAGTACTAATTCTCAGCTGTAATCAAAACTACGTCTTCACTCTTTATATGTGTAGCAAAGTAACTTGAATAAACTTAAATCAGTCAACATCTGGCTGAAGTCTACAACCCACAGATATCAGCAGACACTCAGTAAAATGCTCTGTGATGTTTTTCTTAACTTGTTCTGCAGCCCTTTTCAATGTCAGTGTTTTGGATATTTTTATTTTAAAGATTCTCTCCAGTGAGAAATGCGCAGGCGGATGGGTAGGACCTCGATATTTAATTGAATTACGGCTGTGGCATCGGGTGACCTAAATTCATTGTCAGGACAGAGCCTAATACCAATTTGACACAGAATACTGAGGACAAAAGACGCTGATATTTTGTCAATTCTAAGTTGTGTTGTTAAGTAACCAAAATCCAACGTCTTCCAAACTTCTCATGCCAACATTACCTTGACGTAGAATAATGAAATCAAGTCTTAAGGTATGGAGACCAAAACTCGATGGATCCGAAACGTCCTAGCTTTAACGTCCACACAATGCAAAATTCTAACGTATTTAGACATTTAAAATATGGTAAACCTGACTTCCATTTCAACATTTCTGACGTCATGTTCACAACCTCGCAAGCTGGGTTGTATCAGTGCAAAGTTTGTCATATACCTCGTCCTATACCGAAGAAGACAATGTCTGTGCAAGCCCCTAAAATCTTAAATTCAAACGTGCTCTGGGCTATCTAGATTAGAAATGTCTCTGTCACAAAAGTTGATCACTGTCAAATATGAGAAACACATATCAATGTGGAAACAAACTACCACACAACACTGGCAAAGAAACCTGAAACCTCGAGTTCAAAGCGGACTTCTCAGTACAGAGAGCAGAGTTTGCATCAGTGTTGATAGCAAACATGGAAGAGTGTGCAGTTTTTGGATGGAAACCAAACCCTGGAGCTTTCAAGAAACAAAAACAACAACAAAAAAACAAACAAGTGCTAATCTTGCATAAGCTAAAAAAAAATAAAAAAGATGCTTACTATGCTTACCATTCTGATGCATCTGCTAGTAGCTGATATTGGTGAAAACTGACTTCTCATCTGAGTTTGGGTCTGACTGAGGTTTAAACATGTATTGCTAAATCTCTCTGAGATTTCCTCTAACGCAAGCATTCTTGACTTACATCACTCTTTAAGTGCTCAAACTAGCCTCAATCCAGTAGTCCTGCAGAGCCAGACCTGTCTCTGCAATTTTTGTAGTGCCTTGCAAGTGCTAGAGAAAGCAGATGCAGGATCCAAAGTCTCTGAGTCAGGGAGAAATAGTAGATCGGTTTCTGGCCCCTTTTCAGAGTGTCCATGTTAAACAAAATATTAGTATCAGTACATACTTTCAACCATATCTGGAGGGGGACTTGAAGTTTGGTCTTGAGTAAGTGGAGCACATGCTCAGTTGGACAGGGGCCAGACTTAACTGTTTGGCAAAAAAACAATGCTTTAAAACCAGTGGTAGAATTTGATGTGCTTCAGTTAAATAAATAAAAATCCTATTGCAGTTCCAAAATTTGCACCATACAGCAACTGGATTGTACAGTATAAGTGCAGAAAATGAGTGCTTACTTGCACATGTTAATTACTATTAATTTGATGTCATGTTATGCTGCAGGATGTACCACAAAATGTCACTACACAAGGTAATTTGTTTACTCATGGCAGACATAAGAAACACAATGAGACCAGATGATTCTTTCACAGGATACAACTACAGTGGAGAAAAAGTAACCCCTGAGGCACCTGGGTCCTAACCTTAATCCCCCCTGCACTTCAAATCAAGAAAAATCCTGTGCAGTGGCACTGTTTCATTGTTCTTATACAGGATGGAAAAACTGCTCATTGTTAGTCATGGGTCTCAGCGGGTGATACTCATGACTAATGTAACCACATACACACAGATCATGGTGCTAGATTGTGTTATCATTGTGAAAAGGCTCTCTGTCTTTGCCCAGGTCAACACTGTGAAAGTGACCCAGTAATTCTGACATAGTCAAACTTTGTCTGAGGCACTTTTTTTATTTCCAAGAATGGTGTCAAGTTCATTGAAAGAAAATTTGTGGAAATTATGTTCTGACTGTCAGACTATACACACGTGTTGATGCCTTTAGTTTTTAATCAAAGGTGCATTGGGCTAAATTACCAACAAATGCATATTTCAAAAAGAAGGTATCAGACAACTTTTTTTAAAAAGAAGATAAAAATAAGAGAATGTTATGGGAATTGCATGCTGGGATTTTCCCAAATCCTATTGTGAATCAGACAATGGTTTGCCTGTCTCTGGGTGGTAACAGTTACAAGGTTAGAGAGAATATTGGACTCAGTTCAGAGGACTGGAACCTTGAACCAAAACACAAAGAGAAATTCCTGAAACACACACAAATGAAAATACAAAAAAACATAGACACAGTGAAGCGTGCACGGTGGTCTACATGCTGTGCAGGACCGGACACAGTTCTGACCGTATGGGGAATTCAGGCTTGATCAACAGGATATGATACAAGATCCTCTTATAACCATGCCTGAGCAACATTTGGAGGCGGCACAGATGAGCCATTCTGCCAGTTTTATGTCCAGGAGCGTTTTGCCATTTTTTGATCTTCACTGCCAATAACAACCAAACCGAATTCATTCCAGATGTTTTTTTTTTCGATTTTTTGAAGGCAATAGTGCCCCCTGCTTATAAATGTTGCCTGATTATTTTTAGAGGAAAAAGCACAGAAAAAAGAGCTGCTACTGAAACTAACAATTCCATCTTTTGTGTGCCACACATAGAAAAAAGAGATGGTGAATGAAAGCTTGGATGACTTCTGTATGAATAACAATCACAGAGATTTATATTGTGAAATGTAGAAAAGTCAAATCCAGCCATATATCTATCATATATTTTCTAAATAGATTGTTGCTATCCTTGACTAACTAAAGAAACTTTAATTTTGGTGTAATGGCTGAGGAAAATTTGTTAAAGCCTTATTTTGTGAAGAATCTAAAACACAAATAATATAAGAATGTAGTGCTGGACAACAGATTGACATTAATTTGATTCCGTTAATTCAAACAGAATTATTGTTAAAGACATGAACGTGACTGAGGGACCTGTGCCAGGCTCTTGACTTATTCCTTTGCACAAACACTGCGTGCGTGCATGTCTTTATATGAGCGACGGAGAAATGGAATATCAAATTAGTAAATGAAAACCTTCTGACTGTCTGGTTGGAGACCGTTCAGTCTGATTTCAAAACTTCATTAGACGTACAGAAACTGGAACAGCTGGCAGGACATGCACGCACGCACGCACGCACGCGCACACACACACACACACACACACACACACTGTACAGTATCGGGAATGAATGGAAAGTTTTATTTTTCCAAACCCACAAATCCAAATTCTGAGACTTGGAGCTTGTATGTTCTCTCAGTTGCTCTGTGGGATTTTGTTCCCACAGTCCAAAGATTAGATCAGCTGGAAATTACCTTAGAACATGAGAGTGAATGCATTACTCTGTCTAAGTATATATTAGCCCCAGACTAGCGACCTGGCCACACTGTACCTCCCACCTCACCCAGTGAATGCTGGGATCGGCTCAAGACCACCTAATGCTGAACTTTATGAGCAGATGGAAAACAGTTGGATGTATGGATGATATAAATAAACAGTACAACTTTCAAAACAGATGTCAGTCTTCGTTTTGCAAACTGACATATTAAAAACAACACAGGTGTGCTGTTCTTAATGTAATGTATTATGTCATCCAGCATAATAATAATTAACTTAATGAAAGTGCTACTGAATTAGATTATTGCTTTTGATGATTATGCTCTACAAAGTTGGGCATGTTGATGCAGTATTATATGGATGAAAATACAGTAAACAATAAATAACACTGTAATTGCCATTATTACTGACATTTGTTTTGTCTTAGAAAATTTTCCTTCTCCTATTATTTTTTTTTTTAAATTTTTTACAATCTAGGCAAATTCTAGTGTAATTTACACATGTAATGAAATATTCCATATGTCACCATAGAAAAGAACAAACACAAATTGACACAATTATATAGGTATATACACTCAAAACTCTAATGCATTCATTTTCGCCAGTCACAAATGCATGGCAAATGCATTTTGTGAATCGGATCAATGTGGAAATGTTAAAGCTCTACACATGGTTTGATCAAAATACAATCATGAAGCTGCCAGGGGTCGGCATAGCAACCCACACAACAGGGATTAGCTGCCAAACTAAATTGGACACTATATTCATAATTAAAAGCAAAACATCCAATTTCAACTTCCAAAAGGTAAATCAAACCCCATCACACAATGAACCAAGCCAAATGTCAGAGTAGACTACCCCCTTTGCACTCCAGCAAAGTGTGTATGCTCAAGCAAAAAGTTGCTCTTAACCACACCCAAAGACAGAAACAAAGCTAGATGCTCATTCTATGTGAGAAATTTACCAATGGAGAGCTTGTCAAGACAGTAAAACAAACAAAAATCAAAATGCAACCAAGAGCGTGCCACTCTCAGAGTTCTCTTACAAAAAACACACATTTTCAGTGCTGGCAAGGCTTTTAATGCCTAAATTGGTCTGTTGTCTTCTCAGTTTCAGAATGAGAAAGACATTGGGCACACTCCCCAAACCTGGACATTGTGGCAGAGAAGGTGAGGAGAGTAACCATTTGCATAAAGGGGCATCAATATTTGATGAGCATTTTCAGGAACTGCATGACAAACACACTTTCTTTCAATGACATTGAGGCTGTAAGATAAAACGTTTTAGCAAACAGATATTTGTGCATGTGTGTTATAGCAGAGGTGTACATGTGAAATGCTAAGTGGTCAGGAAAGCATCGAGGATGAGGAGGCAGCTGATAGAAAAAGGAAAAAGGCATGACTCAAAGTAAAACAATAACAGATATGCAGAGAGAGGAGAGCAGATAGGTGGATGACTAATAGTCTTGTTTGTCTTAATCATAACTCCTCAAGGATGGACAAAGATAGGTGTTTCCTCTTTTCCAGGTGATGTAGAGTATGTGTACAATAATAACAATAGAGAAAGTGCATATGAGGAAAAACTTATTATGCTGGCAAAAAAAGCAATGTGATATCAGCACGATAAAAACACTTATGCCTGTCAGCTTAAGTAAAAAAAGAGAGATATTGAGATATTTCTTATAGCTGGCTCAAATCCAAAAATGAAGACGAAATTTAAACATTGGCTTCATGCTCTGTTGACACCGTGACCACTGAGCTTTAAGCAGTAAACATGAGTGATTTTTAAAATAACAGGAATTAAAAGGAGGACATGGACAGGAAGACAAAGATAAGTGTGCGAATTATAGAGACAGATAAACAGATGAATCATTGTCTTGTCCTAACTTTGACTCCTTTTGGTCGGAAGTGGATTAAGACACTTTCATCCGCCTGAAAAGCTGACACATTTGCTCTTGTTTGCCAATACTTGTGGGGGTGGTTTTAACTGGGTCTTGGGCAGCTAAAAGGCTCCTCTTACTCAGATATGTGCTCAGCTACTGTCAGGTGCACTATGAAAGATGCACATTTAGTGAGCAGACAGAAAAAAATAGAGACAGAACAGAGATAAGTTGTTTGAATCAGAATCTAATGCTGCCAAATCCTCTGTATCTATCGACAAGCAGGTGCACGTTTTGTCGAAATTCTTTTAAAATATTATGTTACCAAATGTAACAATACAGGTTATAATACAGGTAGCGACCCTTGCTAATCTATGGTAAAGTGTAGACTGGTAAAGAGCCACATTATTTTCTGTGCTTTCCTGGAGTTCCTGGGCCTGTGTGAGACAGCTGTGCCCTCGTCCTAAACTGACACGACATCAAACCATCACAGAGGCATCAAAACCACATCAAACCATCACAGAGGCAAACGGTTAAGTTTTTATCCTCACACTTACTGACAGAAATCTGGATACAAAAGTGAATGCCTACCAACAAAGACCATCAAGACACCCTTTGGGCAAAGCACTTAATCTCCAACTGCTCCAGTAGCTACTCAGTCAAACTGTGTACCGAAAAGTCTCAGGTGTGCCCCTTTGTCACATGAAGAATAAAGAAAACAGGTGCAAAAGGAGGGTAGGCCCAGAAACCTCTTCAAAGGATAAACACAAGTTTAGGGACGAATCAAAATAAAAATCAGCAGAAAGTAGCACTACAGGGTTTCCACCAGTGTACTGCAAGCCCAGCGACCTTCTGGGACAAAGTTAAGCCCCCTGCAGGGCCTATAGACATCAGTTTTTAAGTATATTTTTAAGCTGTTAGAGTGGGGTGGCTCAGTTGGAAAAATAAAATGGTTGGGAAGTTCACCATTGACATCTGTTGGTTGGTGAACGCACTATAGGAAAACAGCAGGTCTGAGATCAGTGGTCTTTATCCTCACACTTGTCGAGAGAGAGTAATGGTCTTCAGGAAAAAACTATGGGGCTTCATGCATTCAACAACGTTTGCCCAGCCTCAGGTTGACAAAATGCAGCCAACAAGCACCTTGTGATCAGTAACGCCATTAGAATAAGAACAGCCGAGCATCAGTAATGTAAACGTTACTTCATGCTTTAGTCAACACCGCGTCACTGGTTGGAATTACAAATAGATGGTCAAACAAAAATAGACTGGCCGACTAATTCTGTTATCACAGAAACTATAGGGCCCCACCTTATGGGGTTTGAGTTCATAGTGGCACAACCGTATAATGCCCCCCCTGAAATATGATTTCTGACTCCGAAAGTTGGGGGAACCTCACCAACCTCATAATTTAAGATGTCTTCTCCATCAACAGGAGTGAAAATGTAGTAATATACTGTTTATCAGCACTTCTCTCTTATTTGTATCTTATAAAAACAGTCGTGCATACAGTCCAACTTCTATCTGTGGAGATGTTGCTATGGTGTTTGTGTGCGCAAAATATGGTGTACTTTTGTGAATAACTGCTATTGCAAACAACACCTTGGTTTTACGACTTGTATTGGGATACGGTCAGTGCAGATGTGATGTCATTCCAAGCTCTAATTTTCATGTAATCAGTTTGTCGCAGGCCTCGTCAAAAAATAGTGCATTCCCTTTGCACAGGGAAGTTGAAATGTCAGAGTTCAAAGTCTGAAATTTCAACTGAAACACCCCCTCAAGTCAGATATCCAACTATGAATGTCATAAGAATCTCACCAAGCCTAACCTCAAAACTTACAAGGCCACTCAGTGCCTTTACAGCAGTGAAAGCTGTAGTAATATACTGTTTATTAGTGCCTCAATTTTATTTGTGTAGCACTAATAAACCAGTATACACACAGTACTGTCCAACTTCTATCATTCTGTCATTCCCAGCTCTAACGTCCGACTTCCGAGGGAAATGGAACTCAGAAAGAGAAACTTGGCTGCTGACTCCTGTCAAAAGATACTTGCCACCCAGCTGAACAACTGTTTCTGGGAGAAACCCTGCACTACCTCAGGAAGTTCTAAATCCTAGGCTCCCAGGCAATTTAATTTGCATCACATTACAAAATGCCATTATTAATTTAATGACTAACTGTAAATGAACACACATATTTAAGACCAAAGTACAGGAAAAATTAGATGAAAGCTTTTCATTATAATTAAATCCTATAATAAAGGCTGTGTCACACCGCCCACTACAACAATTGGCTTCCATACCCTCCGTGTAGGACTGTGTGTGAATGTGTGTGTGTATGCGTATGTGACAACAGCAACAGCGCCCTGTTGATTTAGTTCCCCTCTCCTTAGGGAGAAAGTCTGTTGTTGTCTTCCAAAATACACACACCCACCCACAAGCACACAATGCACTCACTTGGAAACAAACTTGTGGTGTGGCTTTTGTTGTTTGATAATTGTTTTTAGGCAAACATAATTTTGCTAGCAGAGACAGCTAACCCATAACCATGAATCAATGAGATGGTAATGGAGCCATGGGGGAAAAAAAACACACACACTCAGTATACTGTAGCAACAATGCATGAGAAACTCTCTTTCTCTTTTTTGTCTCACTCTCTCTCTCTTTACACTTAAGTTTCTATTGCTTTTACTTTTCATAGTCATTCAGCAAATCCTATACAAAAAATAAAAACGTCCTAAGGAGAAACAAACAAACCAATAAAAGAGAAATTGAATTAGTTTGCCGTCGGCTCACCTCCATAACCATTACTTCTTCTGCTACACTTCCCACAGAAAGCCAGTCAGGTAAATAATCGCCTCGGCTTTAATTAATAAATGCATCATCCTTAATGAGAGGGGCTTGTTAGGCACTGTGGCAACTGCTACTGGTCTGTTTTTCTTTTGATTTTTCTTCTCTTTTCCTTTTTTTTTTAACTTTCAAACTTCAAACTTAATTTCCACCTCTGAAGCATGCTAATTGCTCTCCCTCTCAGCTTTATAAACAACAACAAAGTTTTCTCATTTGGAGCCAGAGAACGGTGTAACGTGTGGCTATCGATTGCAGGGGAAAGGAGATTGCCCCTGGCTGGTCACAAACCAAATGACTTTAAGATCTGAATTAAAGTGGGCCAGCTATAACTTTGGATAAACCCATTGTGTGGATACAATGACAAATGCCCTACATCTGAATCATTCAGTGTTGATTCAGTATTTTGTTACATAAATCTCTCCCAAAATGAATTATTTTTTGGATTAATTGGTTGGTCTACAAGAGGGATACTCAACTCGCTGGGATCCTCCAAAAGTGCCACACACACACACACACACACACACACACACACACACACACACACACACACACACACACACACACACACACACACACACACACACACACACACACACACACACACTTTAGAGACCGAAACCTTCCTTGTACCAGGCTGCAAACATGTTCATTTCTGCCATAAAGTTGTGCAGTTTAACATGGATTTCTATGAGTACTGATGGGCTTCTGGAGCCAGACTGAAGTGACCATTCAAGGAACTGCAGATTTTGGTACTTTTGAGTGGACTACATTTTTTCAGCTCTGGATCATTAGTATTCACTGCAAATGTGGAAAGTCTCAGCTGTTTGTTACTATGCACTTCAGAACATAAAAAACAACTTAAGGTCACGTTTTAAGACATTAACACTGTTATCTACATTTTCATTCCGTTACATCTTAAAAACTACAATGTTCTTTCCACCTGTAATTAAAAAAAAAAAGAAAGAACTCGAAAGAACTCCGAAAACTCTGATATCACTGCAGCCCCTGTACAGAAAAACAGAGCACAAATATACTAGTTTCTGTAGGGAATGATAGCATGATGCTGACTTCACCTGTGAACAAAAAATGCTGTGGTGACTAAATGCTATTAAGAAGATCCCTTATTGAATTAATGCATTATCATAGTTATTGCATTTAGAAAATGAATCCATGGTGGATTCCTGCAAGCAGCACAGACTTCTACTGTAACTGTATCTTCTAATGTAAAGGCACATTATGTATTTATTGTACACAACACTGAGGACTTGTGGCCTCGCAGATTGCACTTCCTCTTAGTAATGCACAATAATGCAACACACACACACACACACACACACAGCCCGGTTCTCCTCCGCAGCATATAGAAACCCTGAGGGGCGTGTTACCATCGTGTAGACAAATTGTACCTCAGATGTAAAGATAATATTTTAATTATTTACAAAGAAAGCAAACATTAATTTACGTTGCATTCTTTTTTAAGTACACCCTGTTGAGGTTTGACAGCATCCTCGTACAAAGAAATAAGGCTTCTTTCTGACTGTCACAGAAGATCATGGTGCAGTGGTTAAACTGTGATGTGCTGCAATAAACCTGTCCATTTGTCATAGCAGATTAATTTTAGTTCCATCGCTGAGACTCATTTTGGTTGCTCAGGGCAATTTTAGTTTTTTCTCAAAGAGCCACAGAAGCTTAAATGTCAGTGTGACAAGAATTGGTGAGGTTAAACTCAGGAGGCACCTGGCTTTACAGTAATAAAGTTGGTTTTGAAGTGAGACCAAGCACCATGTGTGTTTTGAAAAGACAAACTGTGCTCAATGATACCTTTACTGCGTCGCTGAGAGAGCACTGATTGAGATTTGTTTCTGTTAACTGGGTGGTTTCTGAAAGGGAAAAACAATAAAAGTTCCAAATAGTCCAAATAAGGAGCCTGAAGTCGCCAGCACTGCAATGAATCCCTACAGAGGTTTAATATTCACTGAAAATAACTAATAAATATTCTAGATTTTCCGTGACGTTAACTCTCAGTGTCATAGGATCCTTTTACCAATGTTTAAACAATATATGACAAATTAAAGTGTTGTGTAAATAAACAGTGTCCGAAAAAGTCTTAAGTGGTACAAACTGTTTAGCAGAGCCTAGAAAACCCCAGGATAAATCACTAGCCTGGCGCTAACCTGTTAGCATCCGACAGGTTTTGCAATGCACCTGCTCTATTAACAACGTAACCCATAGATACATGTACACATACTTTTACCATTACTGATATACTGCATAAACAGCTAAAGCAAACACTGGCAGCAAGGACTAAGAAACATATTGACAGCATCTGATTGACAGAGATAAAGCAAAAATAATGGCATGGACACAAATATGAAAATAAAATCTGATACCCACAAACATATTTATAATGGCAGTCTTTACATTGGTTTAGCAGCAGAAAGCAAACAAAGTCATTGGCGGGTGATGAGTGGTATGAGTGTGGGAGGTGATTTCTTGTTTGCACATTAATAATATACCTGTTTTTATTTTATTTTTTTGGCCTCTTTCAGCATGACTCAGCCAGTCTGAGCTCAGAAGTGTGTCTGTGATGATTTGATTATAATTCTGAGATTTGAAAAACAGTACCTGCAGGATGACAAGTGGGTAAAACCTAAACCTCTACTTATCTCCTTTGAAAAGTGGATATCAGCTCAATGCCTACAGGAGACATTCACGTTAAAGAGCACCATGAGACTGACAACTAAAGGGATTTGATCACTTGACAAACGCAATAAAAGCTGTGATCATTCTGATAGGTGATGGAGGATAAGAAACCTCACAAATGCTCGCTACACACATATTGTCTCATGGAAAGACAACCTGATGATAGATAGATTGACGGAAGGCAATGATGACAGACATTGCTTTGGATTAAGAGACTAAGACACCACTGATGAGACCTGTATGTCTGTGGACATGCTTTTCCTATGCTCAGTGAGTGTGTGTGTGTGTGTGTATGTCTAAAAGACTCACCCTGTGAGTGTCGTTTTCATGCCCTCTGCGTCGTGTGTCCAGTTCTTCGTAAGGTGGCACCATCCCTTCTCTCCTTGCCTGCTGGTATTCTCTTCTCAGCTGCTGGATCCTGTCCACGCTGCCGCACACAAAGAAAAATGCAACTGGGTTAATTAAGCTTTTATACATCTATGGCGATATTGGAGATTTCCTGACCTTGCAGATATGATAATGGACCCCAAAAACAGGATAAGTCCAGCATTACTATGGTATTCAAGATCTTGAGAGCAAGCGTGTTCAGTGATGATTGCTGTACTTTTTGACAGAAGTTGTGCTCACAGCTGAATCACATCAGACACTTTATTACATTTTATGCCTATGTCATTTTAAACCAAATTTAAGAAACATATGTTTATTTCTTTATTCAAGCATTGCAGATAAGTATAAATGTGAGTAATAAATAGGTGGTCCCGTACAAAGGTAGGCTTCATGTAGAATTTGGTTATTAGTGTGAGTTAAGTAATCAGGTAATGTCAGGTCAAATTAGGTAAGTATTAAGTGAAAAGTGTTAGGTTCAGTAGTAGGCTTAAATATTTGTAACATCATAAATGTGGATTTGCATGCTAAACAGCTTGAATAATTTTGACAAAAAAATTAAAGAAAGAAAAAATAAAAGATGGATGAAAAGATAAGACAATTTAATTACTTTAGGGTTTTAATATTTATAAAAATGAAGTTAAGGCATTCTGACAGTTTTTAAGGACCTGCAGACACTCTGATAATGCGAAGTGCTTTCAGGACTTTGACTGACATTGCCACCACCCAGCTGTCCCGATGATGAGCCAGCTAGTAGAGGCCATCTGTTTATACAAACAGTCATTTTTCCAACATCAGCCTGCAGAGGTTTGACTGCAGAGATAAAGACTAGACAGCCACCTGCATACGTGCATGCCAACACACCACACACACACACACACACACACACACACACACACACACACACACACACACACACACACACACACACACATACACACACACACATGCGCGCGCACGCTGGCAAAACGGCAAGCACACACACATACAGAGATCAGTCTCTTGATCATTCTGACTGCCTACATCTACATCTGTTTTTCCATCTTTTTCTTTTTCTTTTGCAAAATGCAAGAAAAACAAAAATATCAATCACATGAATATACTTTCTCTCTGTCAACAGAGGAACATACAGCATATCAACACTGACCCCTGGGCACCCCTGCGAGTCATGTGCACACACAAATATCCACACATAATGGAAAATACGGAAAGTCATATCATGCACATATGTGCCATTAGAACTGCAGTGTGCTATTTCATGAGCCAAGTTGATGGAAGGAGGAAAAATGTGCTGATGCACCATCAGGCGATTTATGAAAAAAGTCAGAGAAATAGCATTGCATATTCTTCCGGTCTCCAGGCTGAGAACACCTCTAAGCCTTCTGAAAGTGTTGCATTACAAATACTCAGCATGACACCCATAATGCAATGTGGTTATTACTTTATATGAAACTAGAAAATACGCAGTCAATTAAAAAAAATGAATAAATAAAAAATCTTAGTACTATACTGACCCTTACTCAGGATGTGGGCTAGCATTTTTGTTTTTCACACTTTGGAGGGAAACCTTGTAAAATCAGGGACAAGCCTGCTCTGGAGCAGGTTATAGGAAAAAGTGGGCTAGAGCTTTGGATATTCCATCCCTAACTTATTCCAGGTCCAAATCATAAAAATATTCATTCTGCATTCATGTCCGTAACTGCTTGTCCTCACAAGGGTCGTGGGGGGGCTGGAGCCAATCTAAGCTGTCACTGGGCACGAGGCGGGGTACACCCTGGACAGGTCGCCAGACTATCACAGGGCCAACATATATAGACTCATACAAATATATTTTTAAAAAATACAGATTAGCAGCAGTTTCTCTGTCCATTTCTGCACACAGCCAATAGGAAAAACACAATAAAACATGTTTGTGTCCACCGATGTCCAGCCTTCGAGAGATGAAGACATCGGACAGTGATGGTGATAGATTATAGTAAAATTACAGCATATTTCATAACAGCAGCTAATGAAGGCTTAGCAACAGGGTAGAGAATGAGGCAGCACATTCAAGGTGCTAGCAAATTAGCAAGTAGACTTTAAGAGGGGAAGGATTGTTAAACAAAATTAAAGGAATATTTTTTCTAATTTCCTTTTTTCCTCCTTTGAAATAATAACTTTCACAAATATCACAAAACCCACCTGCTTTAATGGCAATAGGATGGTAAAGTTGCTACTTGCTTGAGTTTCTTGAAGGTGTTTTTGAAGTCTATTTGTCTAGGATATAGCACTTCAAATGACCCAAAATGTTATTTAAAAGAAAAAAAAACTACAAAATGATTGAATTACTATCCTGCAAAATTGTTAAATTAATATGAAATGGAATATACATAAATATAAAAGAACTAAAATCATGCATTTCATGTATTTTTTTCAAAAAATGTAACTCCTATCACAAATATAGTTTTATAAATCTTTATCCCCATTTTTCTTCACCCATCCTCTTACTCTGCTCATGCTTCTTCGTCCCCTCACTCTCTTATAAACCATAAACCCAGAGAGCTGTGTGAGTGACTATAACATTATACCCGGTCTCACACCACATATCCTGTGTTACTGCATGTGCGCTCACATAACAGGAAACGTGACTTTGTTTGAATGTGCTTTTGGTAGGACCTTCATCCACCAGACTATTTTGGTATTTTATGTTTGTTCATCTGTATAACATGTTTTTAAATGTTAATGTTAATATGTTGCAATATTTAAAACTGAATATATAGTGAACAACCTGCCTTTCATTCATTCTCTTTTTCACTTTGAACTTCACTGGAGGCTTGGGAGAAGCTATTTATGTACAGTACACACAGTGCTGTACAGAGGAATGCATTACAGTAAAACACAATCCAGTTTCCGTGTTTATCTGTATTTGTGCTCCATATGCTAGCCTACAGAAACAAGAGAGGTTTGTCAGCAGTGACACACAACACTGTGTGGTGTAATCAGATGCTCACTGCACTTAATGATGGAGCGCAACACATGTTTTTAGTCTTATCAACTTGTTTTTCTAATTGATTTTTTTTTTACAATTGTCATTTGTTTTATTGAACTAAAATTACAATTAGCTGTTTTATTTGAACACTTTATGAACAAAATGAACATCGTTTTTTGTTTCAATGAAAATGTATCAACGCATTCACTGCCACCTTATTTATCATCACTAGTAGTATTGTATCCCAGAATGCAGAGTGGAGAAAACAATACCTAAGGCAAGCTGGCAGCTCATCAAACAGACAGAAATAAACACTCACGTTTATAGGAAATCAATTTACATCCCACATCTTCCCCTTCCTCGTGCCCTCACCCTCTGACCACCCCCTGCTTGATTGCATGTGCTTGCGGAAAGTATCCAAACCCAAATAGATTTCTCACCATGTTTTGCATCAAGGGCTACCAATAACGCCTCACAAACAAGAAACAGAATAAAGTGGTATTCCTCATTAAACTGGATGCCTCTCAACGCTCTTGTTGTCAGTGTTTTTATGTGGTTTCTGTTGGATTCTCATGAAGTGTGTGAGTCATGAGTGGTATTCTCTTTTATTAGGGCCACTCCAAACTTTAGATGAATTGGAAATTAGGGAGAGGGTTAAATGTGGGAAATGAAATAAAGTGTTGTGATTGCATATAAAGTCTGTGGAAACGCACGAGAGGATTCAAACAGAAACTCAAAACAATGTTGGATGATGGTCAAATGTTTCCTTTTCTCTTCCTATATCGTGCTCTGCTCTTTTTTTGTTTTGTTTTGTTTTTGTTTTGGCTGTGCTGTTTCATGTTTATGCATCACAGTAGAAATGATTTGTGTCACAAGGTGCTCCAGATGATACACACCTCACACACACACACACACACACACACACACACACACACACACACACACACACACACACACACACACACACACGCACACACACACACACACACACACACACACACACACCTACACAGCAGCTCACCCTCTGCTCCATTTTATTGACAGAGGGCCCGGGAGAATACGGTGGTAAAATGTACACAACATTCATTTTCTGTCCACAGAAAGCACACACACACACACACACAAGTGCACACACTCACCCACACAAAGGGTACTTTATACGATTTATGGCCGCGCATAAAAGGAAGAGGGTGGGCTCAAGAAGAAATAAATATGATAAACAAAGACATTACACAAACATACACACACATTTATGCAAATAGTTCCATGACCACAGACTGGGGAAGCTATTGATTAATTTTAGAAAAACAAGCAAGCCATAAAAAAATCTGACTTGTATGACTTCACTTTTTTACTACCTCGTGGTCATTAAACACCGTAAGGGTTGGTTCATGTGGTGAAAGTCTTAATAGCATTGTTCTGTGCCTGTGCGTGATACAGTAGATGACTCTATACCCAAAACATATTTGCAACTAAAATGCTTTCTTTCCCCAGCCAATTAAATTACACATTAAGAATAACTATAGAATGCCATTTTAAACATTTGAGTAAAATATGAAAGGGAAGTTCAGATTTTTTTTGAGTGGGGTTATATGACTTTTCAAGTCAGCCTTTTAAATACAATAGATGGCAGTCAGCTCACCCAGAGTTTGGAAAAATGGACAGAATAACCAGCATGGAAGCTAAACAATTAACTGTTGAGAGCAGGGGCAGCATCATAGCCTATTTTAGTCAACTAAAAAACAAAACAAACAACAACAACAACAAAAGACAAGATCAGTTTAAGTTAGCGCAATATTTAGATTAATTTCACCACCTTCCTTCACCATCAGACAGTAGTTTTACTTTTTTAACGCCATCAGACTCCACTGACAAAAACAGTAATTCTACCTCACAGAAGGCAGGAGTTGTTCGTCTACTACTGCCTTTATCAGTTACTTTGACGTTGTTGTTGTAAGGGGTTACACAATAACACACAAAAACTAACCCATTGAGGCAGCAGTGGACTAGCGACTGCTGTGTTCTGCAAGGCAAAATAACCTGTTTTTGTCAAAGAAGTCCTATGGCTTTGAACAGAGCATAGATAAATATATCTGTTTCAGTTCCTCATTGGAAATTGTTGTCTAAAGGCAAGGCGAAGCATTGAAAGCTTTCTCAACATAGCATAGACTTATAAAGATATATATATATATATATATATATAGATATATATATATATATATATATATAGATAGATAGATATATAGATATATATGTAGAGAGATTTTTTTTATTATTTATTTTTTTTAAGTCACTATAATACATTTTATTGCAAACCCATCCAGAGCAGTACATTGCTAAGCTTCCATATCGGTACTCCTGCCTACTTTTCCAAACTTGGGGCGTACAGACCCCTACCTGGGAAAAAACCCTGAATATGGAGAGCTACCCTATAAAACTCCATTAAAAATATTCGAACTATCCCTTTATGGCCAAAAACAATAACTTGTTTATAAAACTTACATTTTGAAATAAAAATCTAAGCCTGGGCTTCAGTCCAGCAACTCCTCCTCTCTTTCTCTCGCTCTCTCTCTCTCTCTCACACACACACACACACAGATGAGCACACACACACACATGCACACATAAGCCCAAGGAGATCAATCTCCTGCTCTTGCTCTGCCACACCAATAATAATTCTATAAATGTTTAAAATCAGAATCGGAAACTCGGCATGGATGTTAATAATGCTGCCATTAATAATTAAGACTTCTGTTCCATTAATAACACAGTGCGACCTGCTCTAAAATATATCAATGTCCACAGCAAAGGAATATGTCCTTGTCATTAAAGCCCATAAATATTTACAAACCTGGTTAAAAAACGATACCATTTCTTGAAGAAAAACCCTTAAAATGTGTTTTATGGCTGTGCTTCTAATCAATTTTGGGGTCTCTGTCATTTTTAAGTCATCTAAAAACGAGACTCAGCTGCTGAAGCCTGGATGATATGTGATGATAGGTCATGTATTTAACATTCATTTTTAATGACCTGGTCTGTCAAATCCTGTACAAACATAATCCATCAAAGAAAAATGTGTGATGCACAGGTTTAAATTCTTACAAAGATGCTTCAATCATTCACAATTTAAGCCCACATTAAGTTAAATACCTTAAAAAGGCATTAACAGTCTGGTTCTTAATAAAGACTGAATAATCACATTAATAATTAAAAGAAAACATGCTGGGCAATGTGGCAAATCCATTTCCGCTGCTGGTATGCATAGGAAACACAATGATTTGTCATACACACTTGATTAATATATTCCTTCCATCAGGAAAAAAATGTAATGTTAAGATAAAGAGCAGGATACAGTCAGAAAAGAGTGAGAAAAAGAAAGAGAGGAAGGACAGGTCAAGCTTGTATTTTAGTGCTCTCTAACAGATGACTTTGAGCTTCAGGGTTTCATAAATCTGACACAAAATAGCCAAAGGACTGTGGTGCAGTCTGCCACACAAGCAGCAAAACACACACACACACACACACACACACACACACACACACACACACACACACACACACACACACACACACACACACACACAGACACACACAGACACAGACACAGACACAAGCTCCCAGATGCACTCGCACAGGATGGACAGGTGATGTATGGTCCTCTCTTAGATGTGGCACAGGGAGAATATGTCATTCAGACTCTCAGCTCAGCTTGATTTATCACGTGTGCAGATGTGTGTATGTGAGATTGTGTTCCTACGCGAGAAGCTCCACAAAACTATGTACAGGAGCCTGTAAAAGCTTTTTGTTAGACAGTCTATTGGATACAGAGTGTTACAATTCAGAGGGAGAGAGTGTCAGTCTTGCATTCTTGGAAGGAACCAAGGCAAGAAAAGGATAAAAAATGTTACCCACTGGCAGAGCTGTTGACCTTCTGAAAAAAATGTAAAGTAGGATTTCCTTTCATTAGCGCAAACACAAAGTCATGATGGCCATTTGTAAAAATCAATAAAGCTTGAAAACATAAACTACAATTGATTTTAAAGCTTAAAAGATGGTACACACTGTATACAAATGGCTCCACCGCCCTTTTCAAGGAAAGTAGGAAATTTGTGGCTTTGCATCCTGCTGATGCTTATCAATGCAGAAAACAATAACTGTGTTTTTTTTTTAGTTTTAGAAATGTCAGAGTTACAGATGACTGTCTTACCCTTTTTAGCACAGCAGTAAATGAACATTGACTCCCTATAAGATGTAATAAGACAGGAACATTAAAGCCTTTTTAACCAGTAATACAAATTGCATGAATTAAGTTAATTATACATAATCCCTTAATTAAATTCAATAAAACTTCAATAGAATTCGGGATTTTGGCCAATTTAAGCAATGATGAGACAGCAAAGTGTGCTGCTGCCCAGGCTGGAGTTGTACAATGCTGCTAGAGAAATGCAACAGTGTTGCTCCTTGGAGACATCTACAGCACCCCTCAGGAAGCTAATAACCCAGAGGATGAGGTGGACACCTACATGAGAGACAATTCCACTCACTGGATACTAACTGTCTTCACTGATAGAGATGATCACAAAACTTTCTGTTGCTGCCGTTACATAGAAATGTCAGTTCAAAATCTGCCCAGTTAGCCCTGAGTTATCACAACTGCAGGGGCTAACATCAGACACCAAAATGTTAAACGGTCCCAGAAAACTCACATCGACACAAAAATAGCTAGACAATATTGTTAAACCTGTTAGGTAACATTACCCATGTGACACTAACAGTTACCCCTGCCAGTATGTGTATGCAGGGCGGGCGGACTGTCAATGTACCTGGTGTGGAGCTCACACTTCTGCAGCAGTAGCCTGATGTCATTACAAAAAGAAACCCCTTTTAAACAAAATCCGTTTGGTTCATAAACCGGTTCAGTTCAGGACTCTTGGAACGTCAGAGCTATGCAACCAACCTGTGCTTACACCTGTTTTGCATGGAATCAAGGATGTGTCATTAACAGAGGGGATTGTACAATACAAAAGTCACAAATTACACAGATTCACAGATTACATTGATTACCTGAGAACTTTAGTTCCGTAATTACAAATATTAGTTTATACCCCAAAATATGCATGAAACAACTATTAATGAGACCACTATTCATTGCTGCCTTCTCCTTCCTTTGCTTCCAACCTGTATAATACGACACGCCCACTGATGTTGTTGTAGTTCGCACTTCAGGTCAAGGAAAACCTGCAGTTTTCTTAGTTCAAGCTGAGAACCAACTTTTTGGGTTCTGAACCAACTTATCTATGGTTGAAATCCTTTGAACAGTTCAAAATTTGGTGCAGGAACCCAAACAGAACCAGTTCTATGGTGAAAATTGGCAAGGAGGCGCTAAATGAAGCAATATGCTACATGCATCTCTATAATTTAATAAGATTTTCTTCTTTTTAGTGAATAGAGTCAAATAAAAAAAAAAAAATCATGTTCACCCTTCAACTTGTCTGTTTCCTGTAACACCTGGAGAACACTGCATGGGAGAGCACGCTTGTTGTGTTCACACCGACAGCATCTTTGCTGCAATGCTGCTGCAGAGCTGTCTGCTGTCATAAGTACTGTATCTTCACAATATAAGCAAATATATTCATAAAAATACGCAAGCTACTGCAGTGTCAACAACACGGTCCTACAAATGTTTGACAGTAAAACGCCTTATGTCAACAACTGAGGGAAGCCTGTCGACAGAAACACTGTCATAGGGCTTTTAATTTGAAACAGAAACAGGAAAGGTTGAGTAAAACGGATACATTTGTATGTCTGTGACCGATAAACATTGAAACTGTAGTTAAAGGTAATATGAAGTCAATGTAATTATCAAAGGACTACTTTCATGGTCTGTTTATTCTGAGAACCGTGCAGGTCACACAGAAAAAATCGGGGAGCCACCATTTCTCTAGCTGTGTTGCAGCTGAGATGCACCTGAGCAGCGCTGCTCACACAAGTTCCACGAGGTTCTGCTATCTGTCACAGAAAAAAAAAGCATCCTCAATTTCACTCATAAATAAACATTCTGAAAACAACAATGACTTATTTTTAGGCTGGCATCATCTCTTGGCAATGATAGGACACAAACCGCAGTCAATAACTGTGAGGGAGTGCAACAGAAGAAATGTAGTTTCATATTGACTGAGGGTGACACGTGGGAGTTGTAGTCTTTTTTTCTTTCCGCACTTCCACAAATGTGTGCCGGTCTGTGTGTTCTCCCCCGTGTCTGGTTGTAGAGTAGAGGATCGTTATCAGCTGTGTCTTACAAGGATCAACTGGATCACAACAACGGACACAGGTCAATGCCTTATCTCTCCCTCTGTCCCTGTATCTTGTATCTCTGTTTTGCTCGGCTGCTTGCTGACAAACACACACACACACACAGTATTTTTTGCAAGGAAGAAAAACAACTTAATCAATGTGTTATTGCCCATCATATGTGTTGACATGGATCTGAGGCCTCTATAAATTACATGTTCTGTCTGGTTGACATCTCTATGATGTATTCAATTTTCTTTTCACTTTCACCTTCACTGTGACTCATTTAGTGCAGTAAATATTCACAGTTAGGTCGCTCTTTCTCCACAAACTATTCTCACCCCTCCATCCACCTTTTCCCACTCTCTCGCCTCCTTCCACCCTCCACAGTTTATGCAGGCAATCAGCTCCGCCGTCATTTCCATCCCCACCTTGATATCATTCATCTCTCCTTCCCTCCTACTCCATCTTAATCTCTTCATCATCTGCTCATCTCCATCTCTTCCGCCCTGGCCTCCCCCCTTCCCCCCCTCCACATCTCCCTTGCATCGCTCTTCATCATCTTCTTCCTCCTAATCTCCCAAGCTTTTGCTGGGCTCTAATTAGCTGACGTTTCTGCTAATGAAGTCTGACAACAAAAGATCACCAGTACTGGCAGGTGGGTCAGAGGGAAAAAAGGAAAGGGGCAAGAATAGTGAAAGAGAGAGAGAGGAGGGGGTAAGGAGAGAGTGAAAGGAAAAGTAACACAGGGTGGTTGTGTATATGGAGTGTACGTGCCGTTGGGTTGCTCCGTTGCTCTCTTTCCCCTCTACAGGCTAACAGGAAGTGACATGTGTTTTTAAAATGCAGCTGACAGGATATGACACTGCTCCCTGCGCGGGGCCGTCAAAGCACAGGGAGTAATTAGCGCTCTATTGACTGCCATGACATCAATCAGACTGGCTGTCTAAATGCCGGCATGTGCAAGAGAGACACTCGCAGTGGCAGGGGGGGCTGGCATCCTATCCTCATGATAATCAGTGTGTGTTGAAAATTGTCTGGCATAACATTATTTAGACAAGCTTTCTATGTCGGCATACATACGTGTGTGCGTATGTGTGTGTGAGACAGACAGACTCAGAGAGGGAGGGAGTGCTACAGGTGGTAAACTGGCTGGCATAAAATCATGTAGGCAGGCTGTCTGGATCAACATTCCCCTTTGACTGTAACATCCATGTGTGTGTGGCAGGAGGCCAATTCACCTAATGCTTCTGCCAACCACAATAGCTGTGGATGGCATCTCTCTAAAGCTGGATATATACCTGATGCAATGTTAACTGCTGTCCCGAGAGGGTAACCCAGGTTCTGATTCACAGTTCAGTCTCCTATTTAATGTGAGGTAGCAACTACTCACTGTAATTCTGTTGAAATACTTTTTATTTACTTTATGGTAACTACTCTAGCACAGGTTCAAAACGTGACTGTTCGAAACAGGTCGATAGCTTAGCCTCCGGTAATGCTGCTTTCAGCTTTCTCGAGAACTGCTCTTCCAAACAACTGCGCTTCCTTGGGTCCTAAACAATACACCGACCATAAAACATCAAACAGTCCTAGAGTATATGCGGCATTTGCTCACAGCCAGCTATGTGGGACTAGGCTATTTCAAGGAACAAAAACATTTATTGTGAAAGTTACATTGCTGATGCATGAAATCCTCTGTCTTCATTTGTTCTTAAATGTTCTGTGACAAGCAAGCAACAAGAGGGAGCTGTACCCAGAATGCCATTGGTGGTGTAACAATTAATACGAGTCTTTTCAATACATTAACAGTGCGTGCATATTGGCACTACCAATAAATATGTCAATAATATATAGATCTGGAGAGCTCATACTTCACTCTGCACTTCCTTGGGTCCTCTGCTATACACCCAATCGGATGAGCAGTTGTCAAGAAAATTGAAGGACAGACAAACAAATAGACAGAGACTCCTTCCAGTGTTATGTTGCACTGAGAAGAACAGTAATGGGAAGGTTTGCTTTGTCTAATTACTGAATAGGAGACTACTGCCATGCAATGGCTTATTCCTGTTCTTGTATTCACTGTGATACAGAGTGATGGCCACAGCAAATGATCAGATGCTCCAATTGGCAAGTCAACACTGTTTGTCAGCGCCTAAACCATTACTAAAATGATGAAGCCTTTTTGATGTGTCACCAGTTGGGTTAAGGTTGAAAAAGTGTAGGCACAAAAAATACTTGGTTAAGGTTAGAGAAAAATAGTTCATATTTGTCAGTGAGTATTTGGAAGCTTCTCTTGTTTATCATCACACAGGACAATAGGGGCAGGACTAAAAAAAACATTTTAGACTAGAGCTATTAAAAAGTTATACTAGAGGTTTATACAGAAGGAAATGAGAACTTCTGTAGAAAAAAAGTGCATTTTTAGGCTGCCAAAGAACAAAAAAAAAAAAAAAAGACAGGTGTATCTACTAACAAACTGATAGAGGTCAAACTTCAGCACACGAACCAGAGAGCATATTATGGGTCTGTTCACAGTCATATTTATATGTTTTGTGTCTGTTAAACGTCTACCATGAGGTCACTATACACTTGATTTTAGCTTGCTTAAGAATTACTCCAAAAGGTTTGAAAAGTCACTCCAGTTGACCTTTACTTCACATGACCTCATCTCTCCCATGCTCTCTCTCAAATTTTCTTTGCCCATTATACAAATGTGTGCTGGCAATGTGGACTCAACCCAGGTGGTTTTATTAGATTTATTGAAGCCTTAACCAAAATAATTTAACTTCAAACTTAATAACTATCCCTAACCTTACCAAAATTCTAAAACTTAATTTTTCTAAAACAAGGTTTTGACAACTTCACGGTTATATGATGTGAACATAAATCTGTAGCATAATTTAAAAACTATGGCCATGATATTACCAATTTTGAATGTCCTCCATTGTTTATGATCTATACTTAGTAGCCTTAACAGTATATAAACCTGTTCATGAATGGTCAGTTATTAAGTAAGAAAAGCAGGATGGGCAAACTAGACCTGGATTCACTGTGATTGGATAAAATACAAGCTCAGCGTCTCCATATGGGTGCGAAAACCAATGTATACTATACATTTCGTCTTGGCTCTCTGCTAAAGGGATAGTTCAGATTTTTTGAACTGGGACTGTATGGGGCACTTATCCGTACTCGTATTACATACAGTAGATATCAACCAGCACGCCCCCCGTTTAAAGAACCAGGTTGCAGTCTGACACAAAAGCTGCTGCTGTGGCGGGGTCAGCAACAAAACATATTGTAGCCACTTAATCAACATCAGTTTAAGTGTATGCTATATTAAGAGTATTTTCGGGGTTTCACCTCGCTGTCAGACAGCCCATTCTGACAGGGTAACCATCAAAGGCTTCAGTTTCCCAATCTATGTTCTCGTCAAAGCCATCAGACTACATTGACAAAGACAGTAACTTTAGCTCACTGAACATGGAAGTCAGTTAGTGAGCTTGTGTTGTTGTGTGACTTTGAAGAATCTGAAGAAACCTTTTTAAATGCCAAAGTCACACAATAATACAAACATACTAACTGTTCAAGGCAGCGGTAAACCAGCAACTTCTGTGTTCAGCAATGCTAAACCACTGTTTTTCTCACTAGAGTCTGGCATTGAAGAGAGATGATTATTTCATGTTCCTTTAGGAAATCACTGTCCTACATTTAGGTACAGCAGTGAAACTACTGTTTTAATATACTGTCTATAAGTGCCCCATACAACACCATTTCAAAAAGCCGGAACTATTCCTTTAAAATAATCATTGCTCAAAAAAAAAACAAACAAACAAACAAAAAAACATCCACTAAACCTGCACAACAACAAGTAATGTTCTGTGTATAAAGCATAAAAGTCTTTGACAGAGCATGTTGCTTAGCTACAGGTTACCACTACTTAAATTGCATCCTAATCCACTTTTTCATTATGCTTATGAAAAAGGTATAAGATGAAAGAGTAGATGAAGAACAAACATCTACTGTATATAGTAGTTGAAAATAATATAAAAGATCCGTCCCTGAGCGTACACCTTTTGTGTCTAGAAACTTTTAGCGTGTTCATCTGCTTGCCTATATCCTCTTCAGAGCCTGAGTCTATGTGCCCATGTGTCCTTTTACCGTGTACGTGCTCCATCGCGGGCGGATGTCCTTTGCATGGAATTTATTTTTCATTGAGAAGTACTTGTGCAAATACGAGAGGCGGAAATCATAAATGAGAGGAAGAGAGTGCAACAGGGGGAAGAGAGACCCAGAAAGGGTGAATTGAAGGGAAAGAGAGCAAGGGGGGAGGAAGGGATGGAGCGGACGAGTGCCTCTTGAGAGCTTTCTCTTATTAGCCAGGCTGAATCACAAGCTTTGAGTCCGGAAAACACACACTCTGGGCCTTTCTCTCGTCTGCTCTCCATCACTTGCCCCCCCAACCTCTTCTCATTCCTCTCTTTTTAGTCCTCTACACATTCTCCACTGCCAGCATCTCAGTTCAGTTTCCCGAACTTTTTTCTACTTTCCCATCTCCTTTTCTCAGTCTAATTTACCCTTTTAGTCCTGGACATTCACCGACCCCCTCCCCATTCTCTGTGCATGTCCTCACTCCGTCCAGCTCATTCCCCATCTCAACTGTTGAATTATCCTAAAACATCCACTTAGCCTTTCTTCCCCTCTGAATCCCTCGCTACCTCCTCTTTTCTCCCTTTTTCCACACTGGTTGATCCTCATTTCTCATTCCTGCAATTATTTGGGTCCACTTATGTCTCCTTTTTATCCACACAAAATTTGAACGCTTTTTTTCTCTCTTCCAGATCATCCTCTTCCCTTTCATTTTTTTGTTTCTACCTCTAAACATGCACTGACCCTCAATCACTTTCTCCCAATCTCTCCAGTTCGCTCCTCTTCTCTTTTCAATCTGTTCTTTTGTCTGCTTTCCCTAACCTTTATCCTCCACTTTCTCTACTCTGTATCCCTCTCTTCCTGCTTTTAGAATGAAAATCCCCCTTTTCTTCAACACTTCCTCCGACTAATTTGTTCCTTTAGCTCCAACCACTCACTCTGGCTCTTTCTTCTCCATACCTCTCTTCTGTTTTGCCCCCTTTCCCCGTTTTCTTTCTTCAACTCCCCTTCCTCTTTTTTCCTAATCCCACTTAACCTTCCATTCTACCTTTAGTTCGAAAACACTCCAAACTTCTCTCTCATATCCGCCACGGTCCTTAAATTTGCTTGCTTCTTTAAGTTTTTAAATTAGCTGGAAATTCCACATTTTCACAGTGTTTGTTTTCATAATAACCAGGGCTGTCAAATGATTAATATTTTTAATCGCAATTAATTGCAGCATTTTAATAGTTAATCGCGAATAATCTCATTTTTAATCACATTTTGAATATCATGATTTTGCAATACAAGGTGTGAAGTCTATATTAACAAAGTAAGCAGTTCTAACCAGATTGTCTTAAATAGTAATGAAATGACAGCAAAAACGCATTACTTGATGCCTGACGAGATGGATTTTCATGTGATCTCGTGATCCTGCCATTCTCATGTGATTTTGTGATACTGCAAGAATCCAGCTGCCATGCAAGGTAATGTTTTAGGCTGCTTCAAAAAAACAATGCTTTTGTTTTTATAGCGAGTATAAGTTAAGTGGAAAGCAACACCACTTACTTTGTCCCCACTGTAGCGCAGGGAATCTAATGAAACGTCTACACTTTTTAAATAAATCGATGCAGAGTCTGTGTGAACTTACGTTTTTCTTTGTGACAGGGACAGTCATTAATTGCAGGTCGCTTGTCAGAGAAATGTGAACCTTGTCTTGTATGTCAGAAGGGCAAGTAGCTACATTCAGGATGTTGCAAAGAGACAGAAGGACTTGCATTAGATCCTTGTAGAATTTACAAAAATGTGATTGGGGCCTGTAAGTTAATGCTTCTGTTACAGCCATTTTCCACAGCGTTCTGTGACCTCAGTTGTTCATTCAGTAATGAGCTTTTCTTCATGACTTTGTGTTAAAGCGTCTTCGAGCCAAAATCACGCAACTACCCAAAGCAAAGAGACATCCCCTAATAGACACACACACACACACACACACACACACACACACACACACACACACACACACAGCCCCTGCCCAACCAAAACTAATTACCTACAAGAAGAGAGTGATGTGGAAAACAGCACTCGCACAGACCAACCTGGCACCCACTAAAAGCTCCCTCCAAAGTGTGTGTGTGTGTGTGTGTGTGTGTGTGTGTGTGTGTGTGTGTGTGAGAGAGAGAGAGAGAGAGAGAGAGAGAGAGAGAGAGAGAGAGAGAGATGTGCAAGATAAAGACAGTGAGTCTGTATTACTGTGTAAAAAAAGACCTGTGTGTGTGTGTGTGTGTGTGTGTGTGTGTGTGTGTGTGTGTGTGTGTGTGGGGCACTCATTGAGCTGACAGAACATCTGATTAATTAACATGGAGGAAAGAAAGCCTCTCCAGTGACCAGCCAAGCAATGCTAAAAGCTCATCTTTCTCTCCTGTATGAGCCTCCTCTGTGTCTCTCCTGGTCTCTATTTCAACATTCTGACTCTCAATACACATTTTGGGAACAAATGTTGTTCCGCTTCACGCACTGCGTTAAGTATGACGAGCACAATCTATATAATGCAAGCTTAAATATGTTAGTTACGGTAGAGTATGCAGTGTTGAAATTAAAAATTGCTCATGTGAAACATTTCAAGGGTCAAAAGAAGCCCGGCTGCCTCTACACTAGATCGTACATTCTGTCATACAAATGCAACATTACCACTGGACAAAACACCCACCAACATCCAACATCTCACCATGTTTTAAGGAAACATTTATTCCTGACTCTGCAGTAATGACAGGTACATCGGCTCGTATTGGCAGTGATGGAAAAATGAAATCCAACCCTAATTTTTGCCCCCACAAATTCAACCCGTCCCTGTCAAAGCAGCACTTGAACATCATTACAGTTTAGTTGGAACCAAGATTAAAGGAGAAACCACACATAAATAACGAGTGTGGCTACCCATCGGTTTTCACGCCTTGAGTTCGGCTTTTCAACTGTGGCCATCTTGGGTTTTTTGAGCCAGAAGTGACCATATTTGGATGAGAGGTTGGTGCTATTGTGGAGCGAAGGGTGGATCTGGCTGAGAAGCCGAGGACACCATCAGCACACAGACTGGGAATCAAACCAGCCCACCCTCAATTATGCCTAACTTTAAGCCTTGATAACATGTGAATGAGTGAGTTATACAAAAAAAAAAATTTTTTTTTTTTTAAATCACCTTCTGTATAGTTCTCCTGAATTTTGAAATTAGCCATACAGACCAAAACTGTTTTTAGTTCCAAGCTGTAAGCATGTTTATTTCTGCTGTAAAGTTGAGCAGTTTAACATGGACTATGGAACTTCTGGGTATGCTTCATTTTTTAGCCCTGGAGATTGCTGCTTGAGAGAGACTGAATAAATAACAAGATATAAAAGAAGAAGTAACCGCACTAATATTTTCACTAGCCTACATGCTGCTTTCTGCTAAATACTAAGCCTGTTTTCCTGTGCATTTGTGATGCTGAACATGACACACACAAATCACAAACACACACACATACAAAAGAAACAGGATGACATACTTGTCTACTGCAGAGCCATCATATACTGGCAAATGGAAAACAGTCTATTACCTATTTTTAGCCAGTTTTCCCACTTCCCAAAAAAAGTACATATGCGCCTTAAATTTGGTGAAGAAATTGTATAACAAGTATGGATTGCTATACAGAAAGAAAGCCTACGAATCTACTGTGTAAAAGGACGGCTGCTAAAGTTTTGAGTTTCTTGTGATGGCAGATGGTGGGACGTGTGAGAGCCAATGGCAAAATCACTTCCAACATGTTTATCCTCTTTAGTCAAGCAAACCCCAAAATAAACACAAATGGAGTAACACCAAGGAGGAAGAGTTGAGCGGAGTGGGAACTTCGTGCTATCAGTGTAACAGATGTTTATCCAGCTTTATTTGGTGATTCCTCTGGAATGAGGGGCTATTGTCATAATAGGCATTGCCTTATTTGTTTATGACGTGTCTGAAATGCCTCACAAAACCTGTGTAAACTTGAATCCACATCAGCCTGACACAATCTCAAAACATGCAACATTGTACGCACGGACATCAAGTGTAAGGCTACTGCAGTGGATTCAACAGATTTCTGTATTGTGCAATAGTTTTCTAGAACAGTAGAAGCTTTACGTTCTCCATGTTCTTTGCTTTACATTTCTGTCTTTCATTCTTGATGTTATTTGCTCTCTACTTATCTTTCACTCATGTGCTACAGTGCTCCTCTCTCACTCAAGCTCACTCCAACTCTGGTCTCTCCAGACTGATTGTTTTCTAATTGGTGGAGTGCCAGAGGTCGTGGTTGTTATGGTAACCTGCAAGGGGCACTTGGAAGGGTTAGGTAGTGGTGGTAGTGGTTGGGCGAGGGGTGGGAGGGGGGTACCCACTCAAGAAAACGAAGGGCAGCACTCATCCAAGGCTTGGGTGGTCACTTCAGAAAATGGACTCTGCGTGCGTGCGTGCGTGTGTGTGTGTGTGTGTGTGTGTGTGTGTGTGTGTGTGTGTGTGTGTGTGTGTGTGTGTGTGTGTGTGTGTTTGACATCCCAGCTACCTCAGTTTTGTAAATGCACCTAAGCATGTGAGTGTGCAAATGGTTTTAGTGAAAGGACAAGTGGGAGTGAGGGAGATAGTGTATCTGTGTGGGTGTGTGTGTACGCAGAGGGTGGGCAAAGAATCTTGCCCTCTGCTTGAAAATCTTCTAAAGAGCTCCTTTGCTTGCCTCTTTTTCTCTCCCAGCCTGATTCCCACTGCTACTGCCTTCCCTATGTGAGCCACTCAGGCCCCTCCAATCTGTTCATCTGTGTACTGAGATGGAAGAGAGGCAGAAGAGCTGCAGGAGGGTGGACACCAGGAGAATAACTGTATGTCAATACTAAGCTGACTAAATTTGAAAATGTATCTTTTTCCCCCTCTGATTTAGCACTCCATCCTTGACTGGCTTTTTGACCCCTGGAGACTCAGCTTTATGAAAACAGTCTCCAGTGTAGGATAAATGTGAAGAGGAGGATGACATAAGCCTGTCTGGGGGCTGTGTGGCAGTAAATATAGGAAGACAACTCTCTGTCGCCTCTAACCCGCTCTGTGATTTTGAAATATCAATATAGCCAATCACTCTTGCTTTTCAGCTGTATTTCTGAGCATTTTTGGCACATGACTTTGATTTATATCTCATGTAAACAACCTAAAAATGCTAATGGACATTGTTTTCACGTAAACTTTCAAAAATTAGATTCCTTGATTTGAAACCTGAGCAAATTAATTTGTTTTTTTACAAAAACATGGGGGCGAAGGCAATGAGCAACTTAACAAGACAAGGTTCAAATTTAGCAAAAGATTAGTAAAATCTAACAAGAAAATTACCTCAAAATAAACAAAAATTGTTTATAATAATTATAAGTACAGTTTTATGGGTCATTTTCTAACAATCTAAAAATGAATGGTCATGGCCCCCCACCATTTTTAAAAAAAAATGAAACCAATTTGCTCAGGTTTTAAAGGGAGGCGCAAGATAACTGATGCTGATCCAGGTTTCAAATAGTTAATGTGGA